>NC_142413.1:1832500-2012500 GCF_059516105.1 Syngnathus floridae | reverse complement strand
CACCCGGGTCACCCCTCGCAGGGCCCACACGGCCAGCTGCAGCACAAACCACTTGTCTGGGAAACATTACAACACAATGGACTCGAGACTTGCTGGATTTTCTTGGGATCTTTGTCAATTCGTTTCGGCTGGTGACATCAAAAGTGGTAGATACAGATATTTGTTTCCCAATAGAGACTGTTAGGTTACGGATTCTAGTTATTGATCTGACTCCAAATTGCGATCAACACTTAACACATAAATTGCTATGTCCTAATCCACACACTGGCGCACCTAACAATTTTGCGAGTTCGTTCTGTCAAAGAGAAGACCAGTAGATCAATTAGACCAAATTTACCAATTATTTATTCCTGACAAAGCGCACTAATACAGGCCTGGGTCCCGGGTCCCTCACACTAAAACTCGTGCGTTTTTGTGACCACCAAAAGACGACACATTCTTCCGGGTTGCCCAGTTTTAAAGAAACACAATATGAATATTAAAGCATGCAAAATATTGTGAGATGATTGGTGGATGGCCATCTCCTCCCCGTCCAGGTGTCGCTGAGGTCAGGCGGTTGGGTTTTCCCCTCGATGCCCAGTCCCATAGATGTGCTGTTGTTCTCGTTTCTCACCGACCTTGAGATTATCTCGTCCGGTACTCCCTGTCTGGGCCTATACACAACACTTCCAAGAAAACAAGTTCATGCAGTTTGCCTGCACATTCCTCGGCCCCCACCAATCCACACGAGCACTTCAATACTAGATATTAATATGATTATAAGTTTAACACAACCTTAAAAAATATGTTTGCAAACTCCCAAAAACACATTTTCCTTTAAGACGTACCGGGAATAAAATTCTTCCCGGGAATATTCGTTGACATTGGGGGCTGTGAAAGTTCATCAACGACCGCTGTCGGGCGGTTTGACTGACAATAGACCGGCTGTTTGGAAAAATCCAGCAATTTTTTTAAATACCCGTCGGCCACCCAGCTGACATTACACGCAGGAAGATGATTGCTAAAAAAGTGTCCCAGTGGTAAACTACTAACAGATAACTTTTTTTTTTTTTTTTTCATCATTTCAGTTTTCTTGATGTGGTTAAACGAGGGTTGGGCTTTGATGACCGAGAATCATTTAGAATCGGGAAAAACATTCCAGTTCTCCCAGAATTGTTCAAATGTAAGTGTCGATGCAAAATTTCATAGCTGTGTGTCCGGTCCTCGAGGGCTTTATATTATAAAAGATCCAGTATAAAATGCCCCCGTGCATCTCCTTCCTCCAACAACACCTGATCGCTGATTAAATGATCTGCAGAAGTTGGACAACAATCTGTTGGAGGAGGTAGACTTATAAAACATAGCGGCCCTCGACGACCGGAGTCACCCACCTCGGATTCTAATGCCAGCACTGAGCCAACAGGTTCAACTAGGAACTAACCAGTGAGTCAACAACACACAAATGTAAAGGGGCCAGCTAATATTTACTTCAATGTATACCAGCATCCAGGATATGGTTACTGCTTGGAAATATCTTTTCCTCAAATGATGATTATTTTCTTGGTCATTCAAAGCTTTGCACTTTTGTTTTCCACTTCATACTCATTAAAGCCACATCATCCAAGATTTGCACTTGGCAACTTCGTACCACTTTTTGGCAAGTTTCCCTACCTTGTATGTGCTTATCCAAGTCCAACATGTCCCCAGTCAGCGCCATGAGACGGTTGACGACACGGACGCGGCCGATGTCACTGGCTCGTTTCTCGCCGGCGTCCCGCGCGTCCGCTTTAGCGTCCGTCCACATGGCTGTTGAAAAGTTGAAGTCTTCTCATCTGCGTTCAATCTGCAAGCGGTTCAGCCTCCGAGTGCCCGCCTACATCTTTCCATCCCCTCTCCTCCCATTGCTGCCCAGCTGATGACTTATAAACCGGTAGACCGGGTAACGCGTTGACTCCGCTTTGGATGAGCCAGACAGGAACAAAGTTCAAGCCGCCCGAGAAGGAAGATGCATGTCACAATCACCTCGTCACTTATTGCTTATCTAGGCTACTCATCCACTTTTTTGTTAGCGTATCAGCACCAATGTTTGTCTTTTCGGATCATTTCCAACGCTATTAGCATGAAATGTTTATTCAAAAGCTGTACGCCTTTTGCTTCCGCTTCGCCTGGCGACAAGGAGACGTTGAACAACTCAAACTACCACTTGTTTTATGTTAGGGAAGGTTTTTGGCGATCCCCAGCGACATTAGAATCGTTTAAGTCGCCGAGAGTGGCAGAATGTTAATATTAGCCAACGACTTTGGACTTCTAAACGAGCAAACATCCGGAATACATCATGTTGTTTACTTGAGCGCACATTGAAAGAAAAGAAAAAAATTTGCCAGGCATATTTACTCTTTTCAACACACAAATTTACAAAGTTCACAAAATTCCTCCTCGGCCCAATCACATGGCGGACACTGCAGCCAGAAAATAAAAAGGCCTTTCAAAAAGAAACTTCCTCAGCTGACTAATAAATTATGCTGGAGACAGAGGGCCGCCATTGAGCTGGGCTGACCAATCGAACCACACTAAGGCTTGAAAGGCAATAAAAAAAAGACAAACATGGTGGAATGCGCTTCCACAAGAGGTTACTTCCAACAAGAAAGCCTAAAGCTTGTTTGATCATTTCGTTTTAATCAAAGGAACAGATGGGACCGAGTCATAATTGATTTTTTTTTTTTTTTCCAGATGGATTAAAATATACAGACACACTCAGATTGATGATTGATGGAATGACAGTGAGCAAATTATGCATTTGTCCTGCAAGGTCTCAAGGAACCCTAACAACTGTGATACTCTGAGAATATAAAGGGAATTTTTGACAGGAACAATATCTGGGATACAGCTATGAATCAATACGGGTGAAGAAAGGTGGCGCTCAAGTAAAAAAAAAAACAACAAAAAAAAAACAGAGCCTTTTTGCTGTGAATGTTATCCAATGTGGCGGCTCGGTGGCACGCTGGCTAGCACGTCCGCCTCACAGTTAGGAGGGTGCGGGTTTGATTCCACCTCCGGCCCTCCCTGTGTGGAGTTTGCATGTTCTCCCCGTGTCCGCGTGGGTTTTCTCCGGGCACTCCGGTTTCCTCCCAAAAACATGCTTGGTAGGCCGATTGAGCACTCCAAATTGCCCCTAGGTGTGAGTGCGAATGGTTGTTCGTCTCTGTGTGCCCTGCGATTGGCTGGCAACCAGTTCAGGGTGTCCCCCGCCTGCTGCCCGATGACTGCTGGGATAGGCTCCAGCACGCCCGCGACCCCCGTGGGGATAAAGTGGTACAGAAAATGGATGGATGTTATCCAATGTTGTCTTGTTTTGTGTCATGTTCGCACGTAATGCGCGAGCTTAACGCAAGTGCGCTTCGCCTCATATTTAGTAAAGTGTGCAAGTTCTGTTTCATTGTTTTGATGTGTTCAATATGGAGCGCTAATTTCCTTATTAAAAACACGATACAAGAATAAATTTGCGTGTGTGTGTTGGAACTTCTATAGATTTTTTTCCCCCCATACAGTTTGTCACTGGCATAGAAGGCTGAACACAACATCTTTTTTGGTTGTAAACAATAACTGACCGCTTCGTGCCCACCGAGCTTGAACGTCAGTGAGCCATACAAAGAAATGTAAAGTATTTCAGTGGTC
This sequence comes from Syngnathus floridae, assembly GCF_059516105.1. Classification (NCBI taxonomy): domain Eukaryota; kingdom Metazoa; phylum Chordata; class Actinopteri; order Syngnathiformes; family Syngnathidae; genus Syngnathus; species Syngnathus floridae. The sequence goes on along the minus strand of NC_142413.1, from coordinate 2,008,846 downwards.
AGTGAGTGGGGCGGGAAAAATGTCACTTTTTGTTATTTGATTATTCATTGTGGTTATTAGCCAAAAATCTAACCGAGATAAAACGTCGACATTTGCTTTAAACCAAGTAAATTGCTTTTTGTTCCAGTGATTGTCTCATTTAAGAGGTTATGAAGCAGTAAGTCACTGGAAAACTGAACCAAAGTATTAATTGTACTAAGTTAATTTTGTTTTTCCTTTTTTAATCACTTCACTGGTTTCTTTTATATCAAACAAATTGTTTTAGGCAAACAATTTGCCCAAATTTCCTAGGGAAAGTTTCCCACCCGTCGCAACTCTTTGAGCTGGAGGAACTCATTGCACGTCTGCCGCTAGCTTTGCTCATGTCCAATGGCGCTGGAGTACTGTTGTTAGAAGCAGTCGGTGTAGCCATTGCGTAGTTGTGGAAGGCTAAATTGTTAGCTGTGTTAGCGTTAGCCGTCGTCAACAATGGAAAATCTGTCTCATTGAGACTCAGCATTAGCTTTTCTTGCCTGTTTTGGAAGTGACGCTTGAGTTGTGTGAGCAATTCTTGAGCTGAGGTTACGTTTTAACGTTTGTCAATTTGGGACACGACGCGCGGAGCTTTGAAGTTTTTGCGTGCCCCGGACGCCATCTTGCCCCTCTCCCAACTATGTAGACCAAAATAATAATCGTCCTGATTTGGGCCAATGTTGAATATTTTGAAAAGAGCTATATAAGGCGATTTAAACGGCAGAATGATCATCGGTTGATGACGAAGCCCTCCGCCGCATTTGGTCGAGTGTCCGTTTTTTTTACAAATCCAGGGCGGCAACTCTGCAACCAGCCCTTGATGTCTCAAATAAACTATAAATCAATACTGTGTGTGTGTTTTTATCAGGGCCAGAAGGAACCAATTTTAGGATTTTTTTCTTTTTCCAGGAGGCCACAGGAATAAGAGTGTTTCCAAGTGATTACTTGCATAAATAGGTGCTTGTTGAGTATTTGTTTTGTCAACCAGCCTCTGATGTCAAGAGTCTCAAATACCTGTTTGTTCAGACTTACCAAACAGTCCCATCCAGGGGTGCATGAGTGTCGTTGCGTGTTGTTTGAGATGTCCTTTGTTGAGCGAGGAAAACAAAGATGTGGGGTAACGGTTGCTTCTTTATTGGCAGGATCTCTGGTTGTTTAATGTGCGGCCAGGACACGAGGCATGGCAGCAGATGAGGCAACAGCGCCGTCTCGTGGTCAGAAGCTTTAATACTGCCCGGAAAAGGCGGCACAGCGTCACCTGACCGTTTGGTATCTACGTGTATTGGAAAGTCACTGCCCTGTGTGTGCGTGTGTGTGTGTGTGTGTGTGTGTTGTGTTCGCGCTTTTGACGAAGCAGTCATGTTTATATAAAATAATAAGGCAATTTACACACATATGAAGATGAAAAAGTTTGTCTAAACTAACAGAATATGAACACATTGCTGTTTCTCCCACTTCAGTGTTCAAAATATTTCATTCAACCAAATCCATTGAGAGTTCATTGAAAAAAATGTGCCTTTTGTTTTTAAATTTAGCACCAAAAAAAATAAAATAAAATGGTGGTAGGGATGAACTGAAGAGTTGAGTTGCCACGGTTTGAATGAGTGGAAAAGTGTACGAAAAAAGACCCTGAATCGTAATCAATTGCCTTTATTTTGAAATTTTTGCAACGACAGTGAAAACCCAAATTTTTCTGACAGCAGTGATTGATTAAAACACTGCGATCAGTCATCAAAAATGTACGAAGTGGATATAAATCTACATGAGATACAGTGCATTGCAGATGCGGTAACGTAGCGTAGAAATAACGACAGTGAAAACCAACATTTTTCTCACAGCAGCGATCGAGTCGAAAACTGCAATCAGTAATCAAAAATGCGATAACTGAATATAAATTGACAGTGACTTGTAGATGCTGTAACAGACCACAGAAAATGATGGAAAATACTGGATTACCCTTCCAGTGACATTTCTACAGTCGCACACATCATTGGCAGTAACATAGCTCTCTAGTGATTCAAAATTCATTCTTTGTAATCATACACTCTATAGAAGCTTTTTTTTTTTTTTTTAACAAGGAGCTGTCAAGTCCCGGCTCGCTTTTTAAAGGCGACGAGGACAAGACAACACGACACGAATAAAAACAAAACCATGAACGATAGCAAGAACCGACTTTGGACTTTCATTCCAGCCTCGAGACTATTCTCGTCTCTCCCGCGCTTACGATTGGGCTCTTTGAAAGCACTGGAATTTCTGTACCTCGTGTTTTGCTCTTTGAGTCAGTCATTTTACAAAAAGGCAGTCAAAGTGAAGTCAAAAAAAGAGCAAAGGACAATCCAAGTCGAGTCGAGTGTAAGTGAACATAGCACGCTCGTTCACATTGCATCTGGACGCGACATCTCGTTGGCTGATAACAGCTAAGCTAAATGCTAAAAACACTTGGGATAAGATAAGTTCTCTCTCCAGGCCTTCAGATATGTTGAGGGCCTAAGCTAGTGATATTTTTTGTCTTTTTATGTTTTTGTGGTTTTTTTTGGTTTTGTTACAATGGTGATACTATTTCTTTGGAGCAGAGTAGGAAGGGCATTCAATCTTTGTCTTCGATGATGACTTGCTTGCATTGTCAATTTTCTCCATGGGCTCTTGGGCCGTTGGGAACCGACACAGCCAGGCGGACTCTACGGCGCCACCTGTGGCTCCGGTGCGGCAATTGGAAAATGCGCTGTGGGCATTTTGCACATGAAGCTGTTGACTCGGGCGCAGGACATTCGCTTCCATCTTCCAGTCTGAAAGAAAACAATCCATTTCAGTGGAGCGCAAAGCACTTCTTCTTCCCAATGCTCATTGGAGGACGCACCTGCCGTAACACAGCCACGCAGTGTTGGTCGAGGCCGACGCGCTGGATGGGTTCTCCCGCGGCCCAGTGGGTGAAGGTCACCTCGCGGCGGTCCGACCACACCAACGTGCCGGGAAGCGCCAGGTCGTTCAGTCCGGTCCACATGTCGCTGGTTTCTGATGGGAGGGAACAGAGCTCTCATCCGGTTCTCAGATGTCGACGGGGACTGTTAATCAACGGTCGGGATGCGCACCAAGGTGGGAGACATTTTTCACTGAGGCCTGCTCCATCTCGCTGCGGATGGACACCAGTTCGGCACCGAAACCACGACACACCTGTTGCGCATCAGCCCAGTTCTTTTTGCCCTCAAATGTTTTGTAGCAGAAACCGGCAAACTCCTCCCAGTCAGGTGCCGCGCATCTGGGCTCTGCAGGCGAGACCCCGTGTGAGTTGTAGTCGTCATGACAGTTGGCGTGAGGTAAACAACTGGTTTTGGAACTCACCCCCGTCCGCAAAGGTGTGAGACACACCCAGTGGGTCGTTCAAACTGCAAATAGGAAAGCGATCATTAGCCGGTGGCTCTTCATGGGACTTTTCCGTGAAGGTCGGCCACTCACTGTTTGGAGGTGATCCCGTTCCCGGTGGAGCCCGTGTAGACTTGTGGTTTGGGAGCTCTCATCACAATACAATCTCCTCCGATGTCGTTCCGGATGACGCCGGCGTGAATGGCGGCCGCGCAGATGTGCGACTCCTGCATTTACACAAAGTTGCAGTCACAGACGAGACGTCGACCGGTGGGTGGGCTCAGCCAATCACCTACCTCCGAGTAGACCCATGTTCCAGCGACAAAGTGCTCCTCTTTGCCGCACCTGGGCGGACAGTAGAACCTGCAGAAGACACACATATTGTGAAATTGACAACAGGCGGTCATGAACCATCGTGTCAGGCGTGACTCACGTCATCGAATCGGTGAAGCGGACGCTGTTGAACTTTCTGGAGCAGGTCGTCTCATCTGTCGGACAAAAGGCCAGAGTTCGTGGCATGTTTTGGGGTCGTTGTTTTGGGCAACCAAAGCGGCCGCGGATTGCGTTGCTCACCCTCATGTGGGCATCCCAAGATGTCGAAGCGGAGGCCAAATTCTGGACGATTCTCCAGCGGCAGGATGCGGACGTACTGAGCGAACGCGGGCGTCTCAAGCAGATGAGTCCCACCGCCGACGAACTAGAAATCGAATGTTTCCTTGTTTGTTGTGACAAGATGGGAGGATGAGCTCACGGTCCACTCCATTGGCTCACCTTCCCGTCCGGGTGTTTGGTCCACTTCTTCCTATCGACGCTCAGTCTCATCTCAAGTGGGATGTCCCAGGAGCGAGCATCGGTGCTATTACAGCCCTGGGTCACGATCGCAGTCACCTTCCTCGTGTAGCCGAGGTTCACCAGGATCCAGCTGCCGAGGGCTGGAGGAGGGGGACAAAAGAACGCTCAGGAGGAGACCCAAGTGCCAAGCGGTCAATTTTCCACGCACGATTTTTGGACGGCTTCCAGCAGGACTCCCCGTTGAGGCGGGCTTTTTCCGGGGCGGCGTCTTCCATCGAGGAGGAGGCCTTGAAGGAAGAGTCGGCGACGCTGCCGTCGGCGACGCCCAGACTGTCGAGACACACTGAGGACAGCCAAAAGTCATTACAATTCGGAACGGATGCTTCGAATAAAAATCCGGCCACGGAGCCCCTCGTGGGACTCCTTGCATTGGTTTTCGTGGGAATTTGAGGAGTCCTAGATTCAGTGCAGAGCGGAAGATCGCGAGGCGTGAATCCCACCTTTCTGTTCGCAGCTATAGACCATCTGCAGATATTTGGAGGGGGCAGGGCAGGACGTGTCCTCCAAAAGCTCAATGTGGCATCTTTGCTGGCTGTTGCACATTTTCCTGTAGCGAGGGACGATGCCTTCCACTGAGCAGGTGGTCTCTGCAAGTCACAACGCGTCGGTGAGTATGAGCATCGACGAACCGAACGAGCATCTGAACGGTCGGTAAGCATTGCTTCAATTTCACGACGTTCCGTAGCAGGCCAAAGTTGTTTGGGGACTTTCAGGAGAAAACCAAGTGAAATACGCTGAATGGGCCTTCTGAGGTAGGCGGACAAATAAATGCCTTCATTGGCAAACGGTGGATTCTCAGCTCTTACCGTCTTCCGATGAGTCGTCGTCGTCGAACGAGTAGTCGTCGTATGAGTCTGCGTCCTCCTGGCAAACGTCGTCACTCCGCCGACCGTAAAAGGCGGACTGGATGCTGATGCGGCTTTGCTTCGGACCCTCAGCCTCGCACACGAGGTCAGCAGAATGCTTGTTGCAGACAAGGATCTCCTTAAAGCCTGCCAAAGCATCGTCGTGTCATTTTTGTCTCGTGTCGTTTGAAGCCAACGTTCAAGGAGACTTACCGTCATGAGGCTGCTGCGGCGCTTTTGGCGTGTCTCCTGCAAGACAAAAGCAAACGACGCGAGTCGGCACGTTGTGAGAATCGGTCGAGCGTCGCCGCCGCGTCTTACCTCTTTTCTTGCACATGTAGCCTCCCTTCTTCCGGCAATCGTCAAACTTCCAGCGGCCGTTGCTTGTGAGCAAGGAAAGACAGGATGCACCGGAGGGGTCACTGGGGTCATCTGGAAGGAGACGACAGATGCTCAGCTGCATTCCTCGCAGACAAACATCGATTGAGTTTTCGAGCCACCTCCGTCCATGACGACGTAACCCAACGGGGATCCGTCAGTCCATCCGCTGCCGTCTTTCGTGATGTTGTTGTTGACGCCCAACCACAGAGAGGGAATGCTTGGCAGAGAAGTGTAGATACCTTTGGAGGTAAATGGTCAAATGTGGAACCAGATATTGAAACACTGCACGTTGGGGGAATTCAACAGCCCTGATTGCGTCCAGACAGACAGACAGACAGACAGCCTACTTCGTATGAATGCCTGTTCTTGTGAGTCGGTGATGCTGAGCAGGTCTCCTCCGTGGCGGAGGCAGTCGTCTCGCGCCTCCGTCCAGGCCTTGGCGTGCCTGCGTTGGATCAGGTAGCAGAAGTCGGAGGAGGGTCGGTCCCGCCACCAGCCGCACTTTGCACTCGGGACTGCAAGTGAGAGTCGAGTCACTTGAGGGCGAACGGGCGATGAGAGACCACCGCACGTCGACTGGCGAGTGGGACGCCCACCTGCCGGCGGAGGAAGAAGAAAGTCTTGGACCTCGGCTGCAAGGAAGGAAAAGAGAGGACACGTTAGCACTTTGATGTAGCTTTGCCTTGAAATGTAAAGTGCTTTTCAAATGAAATTTGTTCTTCATGTATGTATTTAAGTGCAAAGTGAGTGGTCATCATTTGCTGACCTTCTTTACAGATGAATGGCTGAAGATTGGTGCAGGGCCAGTCCTCAAGTTTTCCAGTCTGCGACAAGGCAGCGCAGTCTCCACGTCCGGCCGGCCTGTCTGGGACCCACTCGATCTTGCCCTGCGGACGACACGCCGGACGTGACTTTGGCGCGTTTGGTCTCGCTCGCCACCACCGCATTTGCTCCAAAATGATGAGTCCTCTCTCCTCCCACTCATCCACACTTTCCCACAGTGTGACTTGAATTCATTGGACAATTTCCCTCCACTTAAATCACAACTTGAGTTTCAGACTCAATTTCATATTCTCGAGCGACTTTGACTTGTGAAAATCTGCATTTTAATCATACATGATTAATACACGTCATTTAATTTTATTCTCATAATTTCACAACTTTGTCCTTGTTAATAGCCCATCTGATCAACACCTTCAACGTTTCTCTCTTCTGGTAACATGACGAGCATTCGAACTTTTGACTACTTTTGTAGGCCGCTCGCTCTAAACGTTTGGCTTACCGCAGGAGTTGCGTCGCTCCACTCAAAGTTGCCCTCGTTCTTCTTGAGTCCCACCCAAGATTGCAATCCTCCTACATATGGCGCGTGAGCTTGAGGAAATCACAGAAAGCGAGAAGAGCATTCAAAGGTGTCAGACGTTGGCAAACGCTGGGGGAGGGGGGGGGGGGGCGACAGCTGGCGTCGGCAGTTTGACCGTGGCGCTCACCAGCCAAGAATTTGCCCTCGTCCCATGAGAGGACGCTGGCCAGGTGACCTTTGGATTCTCGGCAGAACTTGTCGGCATCCTTCCAAGTGCGCTCCATCCTCCCAAAGTGATAGCAAGAGCCCTTGTACAGGAAGTCGCCAGGGTCGCAGAAGGAAGCTGAAGCCGCCGAGAAACACGGATTACAAAACGGCAAGGGGGCGCTGCGGGTGTGAAAAGAAAGGAGAAGCGTGGCTGCCACTCACTCTCCACTCGATGGTAGCCCAATCCGTAGTCCTTGTAGGAACACAGCCGTCCCTCCGGGCAGTCTGCGGGAGGACGACATGATTGCATTTTGTCCTCCTTTCAGCGTCAACATTACAACGGCGGTTCAGACTTACCGTCGGGCGACCGCTTGCACATGTACGCCAGTGAGGATCCGCACGAGCCATGTCTCCACTTGCCAGGCTGACTGTACACACCTTGGTTGACGTAGGCGCAGGAAGCAACGTTGGAGCTGTCGGGGAAAAGTGGGGGAAAATGAGACACACATCTGAAAAACGGTCCAACTCGGAGGCTTTTCCCATCTTTCTCGGCAAAAGACAATTTTACGTCAATACATGTGCTCTCTCAAATTTCGTAAATGGGTTCCATCATCTCGCCATGTGCCCTGGCTGACAATGAAAGGCCGCAAAGCGGTGACCTTCTTACCTTCCGTCTTGACGCGAGTCCCTGTTGGCGTAGGCCGGGGTCACACCGGTGTCGGACCAAGTCAGCTTCTTTTCTCCCTCTTCAAAAAACTGACACCAGTTCTTGGTGCAGTCCTGCCCAAACCAATCCCGGTTGTCAGTCACCTACCGGCAGCGAGCCAACAGCAGCCTGCGCTCGCGTCTCACCAGATTGGAGAGCCCGATCCAAAAGGGCTCGTCGCCCATTTGCTCCATCACAAAGCTTTCCTCGTAGGGCGAGACGATGGAGACCAGGTCGCCGCCCTCCCACAAGCAGTCGTAGCGAGCCCCCAGCCAACCGTTGGTGGTCTCCATCTTCTTGTAGCAGTTGGAGCCGTGAGGATTCCATCCGTTTTTGGCGTCACATGATGCCTTGGGATCGATCAATGCTGATAAAACAACAAAGTTAGCTGCCTTGGTCATTTTTTAACGTTTGGTGAAAAGCAGAAATTCAGCAAACAGGTAATGCAGTCGCTCGACCCAATTCAGTTTGATCCCAAATTGCCTCGCCTGCTTGACTGGCAATCCACAACTGACAAGTCTTCAGAAGGACACGGGCATTGAAGGCTATTAGCAGTCACAAGAGATAAACAGGGCCAGTTTCAAGATGCTGAACGATCTCAAAGAACCAACTCGGGCTGCCGCAAATGATTTTTTAGCTCATGGGCTAGTCACTCATGGTATAGGCACTATTGAACGGCGAGCAGCTGATCTTGCACAACCTTCATTCGCTTACAACCTGAATTCTTTGCGCTAGGAAAATAAAAAAAGAAGACAAGTATCGTCATGTCATTTTTGTCTCCTGTCGTTGGAAGTCACCGTTCAAGGAGACGTACCGTCATGAGGCTGCTGCGGCAGTTTTGGAATGTTTCCTGCAAGACAAAAGCCAAAGAAGCGAGTCAGCACGTTGTGAGGATCGGGCGAGCGTCGCCGCCGCATCTTACCTCTTTTCTTGCAGATGTAGCCTCTCTTCTTCCGGCAATTGTCAAACTTCCAGCGGTTGTTGCTTGTGAGCAGGGAAAGACAGGACGCACCGGAGGACTCACCGGGGTCATCTGGAAGGAAACGACAGATGCTCAGTTCCATTCCTCGCAGACAAACATCGATTGGGTTTTGGAGCCACCTCCGTCCATGATGACGTAACCCAGCGGGGATCCGTCAGTCCACCCGCTGCCGTATTTCGTGATGTTGTTGTTGATGCCCAACCACAGAGAGGGAGCGCTTGGCAGAGAAGTGTAGATACCTTTGGAGGTGAATGGTCAGATGTGGAACGAGAGTTTGAAACATTCCACGTTGGAGGAATTCAACAGCCCTGATAACGACCAGACAGACAGACAGACAGACAGACAGACAGACAGACAGACAGACAGACAGACAGACAGACAGACAGACAGACAGACAGACAGACAGACTACCTTGTATGAAGGTGTGTTCTTGTGAGTCGGCGATGCTGAGCAGGTCGCCTCCGTGGCGAAGGCAGTCGTCTCGCGCCTCCTTCCAGGCCTTGGTTGGCCAGTGTTGGATCAGGTAGCAGAAGTCGGAGGAGGGTCGGTCCCGCCACCAGCCGCACTTTGCACCCCGGCCTGCAAGCCAGAGCGGAGTCACTTGAGGGCAAACGGGCGACGAGAGACCACCGCACGTCGACTGCCGAGTGGGACGCCCACCTGGCGGCGGAGGAAGAAGAAAGTCTTGGACCTCGGCTGCAAGGAAGGAAAAGAGAGGACACGTTAGCACTCTTCGATTTGCCTTCAAATGTAAAGTGCATCATATATCAAAGGTAGGATTATGATGAGGAGAGAGCACGTGGTCATCATCACTTGCTGACCTTTTTTACAGATGAATGGCTGAATATCGGTGCAGGGCCAGTCCTCAAGTTGTCCAGTCAGCGACAAGGCAGCGCAGTCACCCCGTCCGACCGGCCTGCCTGGGACCCACTCGACGTTGCCCTGCGGACGACACGCCAGATCGATATTTTCTCACACTAGATGTATCCATTTGTCTCATTTCTGAGCCGCATTGTTGTCCATTTACAACTGTCTGCCAGTTAAAGCACAATTTGAGTTTCACACTCAAACTTTCCCAACTTTTTTTTCTTCTAATTCAGTTCAACTTTGTCTTTCGTCACCCGACGTGACGCCTTCATTCCGGGCCGGAGACAACTGTTGCAGACGGCTCCGAACGTTTGGCTTACTGCAGGTGTTGCGTCGCTCCACTCAAAAATGTGGTCGTGTTTCTTGAGTCCCACCCAGGATTGCAATCCTCCTTTGTAGGGCATGTGACCTTGAGGAAATCAGAAAACGCCACTGAGCACAAGACCAGCATCCAAACTTGACAGATGTTGTTGTGAGACGATTGCCGGCATCGGCGGTTTGTCTTGAAGCTCACCAGCCAAGAATTGGCCTTCTTCCAGTGAGTGGACGCTGGCCAGGTGACCTTTCCCTTCTCGGCAGAACTTCTTGGCGTCCTCCCAAGTGCGCTCCATCTTCCCAAAGTGATAGCAAGAGCCCTTGTACAGGAAGTCGCCAGGGTCGCAGAAGGAAGCTGAAGCCGGCAAGAAACATGGATTACAAAACCACAAGGGGGCGCTGCAGGTGCGAAAAGAAAGGAGAAGCGTGGCTGCCGCTCACTCTCCACTCGATGGTAGCCCAATCCGTAGTCCTTGTAGGAACACAGCCGTCCCTCCGGGCAGTCTGCGGGAGGACGACGTGATTGCATTTTTTCCTCCTTTCAGCGTCGACATGACAACGGGGGTTCAGACTCACCGTCGGGCGACCGCTTGCACATGTACGGCAAGGAGGAGCCGCACGATCCATGTCTCCACTTGCCAGGCTGCCTGGAGAGGTGCACACCTTGGTTGACGTAGGCGCAGGACTCAACGTTGGCACTGTCGGGAGAAGACACACACGTGAAAACGTGCCAATTTGGAGACTTTTCCTTGACACGTGTGCTCGCTCAAATTTTGCAAATGGGTTCCATAATCCCGCCGTGTGTCCCTCATGGACGCAAGAAGGTGACATGAGCTCCTCACCTTCCGCCTTGACCTGAGTGCCAGTTGACGTAGTTCAGCGTCACAGCGGTTTTGGACCAAGTCAGCCTCTTTTCTCCCGCTTGAAAAAACCGACACCAGGTCTTGTTGCAGTTCTGGAGAGTTCAAACCCGTGAGTCGTCAGTGAGCGAGCCAACAGACGCTTGCTTGCTGGCGCTTGCGTCTCACCAGATTGGAGAGTCCGATCCAGAAGGGCTTGTCACCCATTTGCTCCTTCACAAAGCTTTCCTCGTAGGGCGAGGTGATGGAGACCAGGTCGCCGCCCTCCCAGAGGCAGTCGTGACGAGCCCCCAGCCAACCGTTGGTGGGCTCCATCTTCTTGTAGCAGTGGGAGCCGAGGCGTTGCCACCCTTTGTTTGTTTCACATGAGTGAACGACTGAGGACAGACGGACACATTTTGAGACTATTCTGACGTCACAGCGCCACGTTCTTTGCATTCTTCAGCGACGTTAAGATATGCGACAAACAAAAGGACCACGCCTGCATCAACACTGACATCAGACAAAAATCACTTTGGTCTACTGACACGCGTCGGGGAGACTGGACCGAGCGCCTTGTCTTACCTCGTCTCTTGCAGACGTAGCCGCGCTTCTTCTCGCAATCGTCGACCTCCGGGCCGCCCTCGCCGCCGAGTAAGGAGTTGCAGCGTGGGCCGGAGGGGTCACCTGGAAGGAGACGGCAGACGCTCAGCGCTCCTCCACGGAAACGGACGTTTTCCGGCCAGGTTTTAGAGCCACCCACCTGCGGCGGCCAACTGGACGGAATCGGGTGAGGATCGGGCCGACCGCTCGCTGCCATCTTCGACCGTGGTGTCGTTGGTGTCCAACCACAAAGAAGCGTTGTTTGGCAGAAGACCTTTGGGTCAAAGGTCAACACGGTTGAAACATCTCACAGGTGCATGTGCTTAACCGTAATGAAGTGCGGATGACGTCTGGCTCGTGTTCTTGTCGCTGGGGGCCGGCCACAAGCTTTTCTTTGGATTGAAAGAAACTGGGCAAAGTTTGGTGCTCCCTCGCTTCCACTTTCTCCCGCATGGATTCTTTCATCAAGCACATTAGATTGTGGACAGCCTACCTTGGACGAAGGCATGTTCCTGCGAGTCGGCCACGCCGAGCAGGTTGCCGCTGAGGCGGGCGCACTTGTCTCGCGCCTCCTTCCAGGTCTTGGTGGCCTTGGAGTTGATCAGGTAGCAGAAGTCGTTGGCGGGGTTCTCCTGCCACCAGCCGCACTTTGCGCTCTTGCCTGCAAGCGAGACTCGGGTCAGGTCACTTGAGGGCAAATGGCATTTTGCATGTGGGCTGCAGGGTGGGACGCCCACCCACCCGATGCTGATGTCGGCACTGGGCGAAGAAGCGGAAGGATGTCTCTGGCCTTGCCTGCGAGGATGTGAGAGGGATCAAACATGAGAGAGCGCCAAGAAGACAAAGGGCAAATGAGAGGTTGTGACTTGCCGACCTTTTTGACAGATGGATGGACGAAGGCTATCGCATTGGGTCAGGTGAGCTTTACCATCAAATACCAATTTGGAGCACTTAGATGATCTGTATGAATTATACCACGGGACATCATCCTGCGGGGGGAGGACACAGACTCGAGCGGGTTAGTTGTTGCAGTTGTTCCCATGGCCTCCCAGCAAATCCCTTCAAAGTCACTTCACTGATTCGAATCTCTCCAATTCAGTTTCATCACCTCTTTCTCACAATCAGAATTCAGATTGAAAGGTTTCAATGAAAAAAATGTTGCCCTGCAAGACGAGCGGTGGGTGCACTTTCATTCGATCGATCACCATGGTGGTGATCCTCATTGAATCCTCATCGAATGAAAAAACACGTTTGTCTTGCAACACCGCTCAAGGCAAGTCCAATTCAAATCAAACCAAACCATTTGACAGGCAGAGCGAGCGAACGAGCACGCTTGTCCGATTTGTCCTCCTAACTCAAAACAACTTTGTTCCGCTAAAATCCCACTTTTTAACATGACGGCTTCATTCTGGCCCATTGACAACTTTTTGGACCTCGATCTGTTGCACACAGGTAAGGTAGGTCACTTACTGGAGATGATGTGTCGCTCCACTCAAAGTAGACATCGTTCTTCTTGAGTCCCAGCCAAGCCAACCATCCTTGTCCATCTCGTCGCACGTGAGCTTGAGGAGAGCGGAACAAAGACTTGTTGTGAAACATTGCCGGTCCATTGCTGGCCTGCTCATTTTGCCTTGGCGCTCGCTCACCAAACAAGAATTGTCCGACAACCAGTGAGTGGACGCTGGCCAGGTGACCTCCCTTCTTCTTGCAGAAAACCTCAGCCTCTTGCCAGGTTCTACGTGTCCCCTCAAAACGGTAACACGAGTCCTTGTACAGGAACTCGCCAGAGTCGCAGAAGGAAGCTGAAAACCAAGAGAACCTCGTTAGAAAAGCACAAGGAGACGCTGCGGGTGCAGAAAGAAGAAACGTCGCTGCCGCTCACTCTCAACTCGATCGTAACGGTAACCCAAGTCTTTGTAGGAACACGGCCATCCGTCCGGGCAGTCTGCAGGAGGACGACGTGATTGCAATTTTCCTCCTTTCAGCGTCAACATCCCAAGAAGAGACAGACTCACCATCGGGCGACCACTTGCACATGTATGCCAGTGAGGATCCGCACGAGCCATGTCTCCACTTGCCAGGCTGATTGTAGAGGTCCACATCTTGGTTGACGTAGGCGCAGGACTCAACGTTGGAGCTGTCGGGGAAAAGTGGGGGAAAATGAGACACACGACAAGGCAATTTGGAGTCGATTCTCCTCTTTTCGGATCGAAAGAAAACAAAAGGTGCTCACACATTTTTGGAAAGGCGTCCAAAATGTTCCCGTGCATCTTGCCGGACACAGAACGCAAAGAGGTGACCTTCTTACCTTCCCTTTTGACGCGGGTCCCAGTTGGTGTAGTCCGGCGTCATACCGGTGTTGGACCAAGTCAGCTCCTTTTCTCCCGTGTCCAAAAACTGACACCAGTCCTCTTTGCAGTCCTGCCGAAACCAATTCCGGTTCTCAGCCAACTACCGGTAGCTAGCCAACAGCCGCTAGCTAGCACTTTGGTCTTACCAGATTGGAGAGCCCGATCCAGAAGGGCTCGTCGCCCATCTGCCGCTTCACAAAGTCTTCCTCGTCCGTGGAGGTGATGGAAACAAGGTCGCCGCCCTCCCAGAGGCAGTCGTGACGAGCCCCCAGCCAACCGTTGGCGGTCTCCATCTTCTTGTAGCAGTGGGAGCCGCGAAGAGTCCATCCGACTTTTGCGTTACATGTCGCCTCAGGAATGATTGGTGCTGATGAAAGAGCAAAGTCGCCTTGGTCATTTGTCAGCGTTTGGCTGAAAAACACAAATTGAGCAAAGAGACAAGAAGGAAGTGGCTGCCAAATTGCGTCACCTGCACGACTGACAATAATACAATATGAGCTCAATCAACTGGAACGTAAGCGTTGCGCAGAGGCTGAGATCAACCGGAGTCCAATTCCCTGTTGGCCGTGCACAAAGTTGGTCAATAAAGCCAATTCTGATTCTGAAATCATCTATCCACAAAAAATCAACTAGGCCCTTTTTTCCTTTCTTCTCACGATCGTCATCAACCCTTTTCAACATGCTGAATAATTCCAAGGACATGTCAAAGGACGGAGGGAATTCAGTCCACTTCTGTCTGACATGCGTTCGTCCGGCCTCTGCTGTCCTCCCCCCTTGCCTACTCGGAGCAGGGGAGGGAGGGGCGGGCGGGCGGGCGGGCGGGCGAGAGGAGAGAGAGGGCTGCGACCCTGTGTGGGACTCCCACCTGATTCTGATGTCGGCGCCACACGAAACTCGAAGGAATCTCTGGCCTTGCCTGTAAGGACGACGTGAGAGGATCAAATATGAGAGAGCAACCAGAAGACAAAGGGCAAATGAGAGCTCGCGACTTTCTCACCTTTTTGACAGATGGGTGGGAGAACCTCGTCGCAAGGCCACATGCCAACTTCACCAGTCCGATACAATTGGGCGCAGCCGTCTAATTTGTTGTGTCCTCCCAGCCACGGGACGTCATTCTGCGGAGGGAGGACACAGCGGGTGGGCGTGACTTGAGCGTGTTAGGTGTTACAGCTGCTCACATGGCTTTCCAGCAAATTCCTTCAAAGTCACTGTATTGATTGAAATCTCTCCGATTCATTTTCACAACCGCTTTCTCACAATCAGACTTGTTGCCATATTCAGACTGACAAATGTTTCCCTGGAAAATGAAAGGTGCACTTGGATTCTACTGATCACTTCATTGTTTTTTCCATCTCAATGATCATTTGAATCCTCATCAAATGAAAAAAACCATTTGTCTTGTAACACATTCAAATCAAACCATTTGACAGGGAGAGCATTCTTGTCAGATTTGTCCTCCTAATTCAGCACACCTTTGTTCTGCTCAAATGACACTTTTTAACCTTTGCCCTCTTTTTTGGACCCCGATCTGTTGCGCACTTGTCACTTACTGTGGTTGATCTGTCGGTCCACTCATATTTGCCGTTGGTCTTCTTGAGTCCCACCATATTATACCAATCTCGCATGTGAGCTTGAGGAGAGCAGAACAAAGACTTGTTGTGAAACATTGCGGGTGGATTGCTGGCCTGCTCATTTTGCCTTGGCGCTCGCTCACCAGCCAAAAATTCTCCGTCAACCGGTGAGTGGACGCTGGCCAGGTGACCTCCCTTCTTCTTGCAGAAATCCTCAGCCGCTTGCCAGTTTGACCGGGGCCCCTCAAAATGGTAACAAGAGTCCTTGTACAGGAACTCGCCAGAGTCGCAGAAGGAAGCTGAAACCCAAAAGAACCTTGTTAGAAAACCACCAAAAGAGGGTGCGGTGTGATAAGAAGCGCCGCTGACACTTACTCTCCAGTTGATCGGAAATGGAAGCAGATTCTTTGCGGGAACAGGTACGTCCATTCGAGCAGGCTGCAGAAAGATGACGGAGTTGCGCTTTTCTTCTTTCAGCGTCAACATTACAACGGGGGTTCAGACTTACCGGTGAGCCGCCGCTCGCACATGTACGCCAGTGAGGACTGACACGATCCATGTCTCCACTTGCCAGGCTGACTGCGGGACTGCACACCTTGGTTGACGTAGGCGCAGGACTTAACGTCGGCGCTGTCGGGGAAAAGTGGGGGAAAATGAGACACACGACAGGCCAATTTGGAGTTGATTCTCCTCTTTTCGGATCGAAAGAAAACAAAAGCTGTTTTTGAACCTGCGCACACATTTTTGGAAAGGGTTCCAAAATGTTCCTGTGCATCTTGCCGGACACGGAACGCAAAGAGGTGACCTTCTTACCTTCCGTTTTGACGCGTGTCCCAGTTGGTGTACTTCGGCGTCATACTGGTGTTGGACCAAATCAGCTCCTTTTCTCCCGCTTCATAAAACCAACACCACTCGTCGTCGCAGTTCTGGCGAAAGCAATTCCGGTTGCCAGTCAACTACCTGTAGCTAGCCAACAGCCGCTAGCTAGCACTTTGGTCTTACCAGTGTGGAGAGTCCGATCCAGAATGGCTTGTCGCCCATTTGCCCCTTCACAAAGTCTTCCACGGTCTCGTCGGCGAAGGAGACAAGGTCGCCGCCCTCTAAGGTGCAGTCGTAACGAGCCCCCTGCCAACCGTTGGTTGCCTCCATCTTCTTGTAGCACTTTGAGAGGTGAGAAATCCATCCGTGGGCTGTGTCACATGTTGGTCCAGAATTGGTTGCTCCTGATAGATCGGTTAATCCTAATGAAACAGCAAAGTTGCCTTGGTTTGGTGAAAAGCAGAACTTCAGCAAGAATGAAGTCGGCCGAATTGACTTTTTGCCAAATTGCGCCACCTGCATGACTGACTTGGGCGTTAAAGGCCAATTAGCCTGAGAGCGTGAACGTGGCGTTTTTTTTCCATGAGATAAACGGTTTCAAGATGCAGAATAATTTCAGGGAGCGTTACACATGTCTAAAAACGGAGGAAATTCAGTCCTCGTGCTACCACTTGGCCAGGCAAGCTTGTTTTTCTCCTCAAGCGCGGCCCACGTCAAAAGAGTTCGACTTTTTTTTTTTTTTAATTTATTCTCATCCATTGCCAAAAGTTACAAACTAAAATAATATATTCAACAAGGCACATTTTTGTCACGAGATAACACTTTCAAGAAGCTGAATGATTTCAAGGACTGTTGCGCATGTCGAAAAGGGGAAGAAATACAGTCCGCTTGTGTCATTCTGCCGCCACTCGGGGAGAGAACAAGTTTTTTTTTTTTTTTTTAACTCGACTCCTGCCCGCAGGATGGCGCTGGAAGTCTACAAATTCCACTTGCAACTGTTTTCTTTTCATCAATTACCAAAAGCTACTTTGACAAAAAGGAAGACGTGTTGGAATTTCACGTCTCTTGTAACAAATCTTCGTGACTATCGTTTCCTTTGCCCCACCGCCCACACACGCTCCAGTGCAACGTATGTGCCCCCCCCCCCCCTTTTTTTTTTATATAAGAAAAACGCAATGTGTGGTTGCAAATATTCAAGCCAATAGTGGTGCTGTTGTCTTGCGAACTTACGCGTGTGCACGTCGCTATAAACGCAGACAGACGTTTTGGTTGATTTTGTTTGGAGGGATGGACAAACAAGTGCCACGTTAACATCAAAGTGGATCAAATGATATAGTTGCGTCTGTTGCATGTCCTACTCGATATAAAACATTGTTCGGTGGTAAAAAGAAGGCAGGTAGGGCTCTGGATACACTCCATCTCTATTCAAATGATTATTTGATCACTTATGCTTAGCGCCACATGGAATAAACGACTTTTGTTGCAGACCGGACGGACGTCGTCATTACTCTGAAGTACAACCTTTGCCTATTTCCAAGACAGTATGTGAGGAGAAAAACGGAGTTTGCCTTTCCAACAAAGTGACACGCAATTTTGTCCTCACTGGGGCTCTTTTACTCCCCAAACATATTTGATAAGTGTCTATGTTGAGGACTTGCTGTATAACATCCTCCCTGTGATATTGGGGTTCTCGCATGTTCATATTTAACAATTGCAATCATTTTCTTCTGCTCTGTCACTTCAGTTAAGGAATCCTTCTAAGATTCGTTTCCTCGCAAACTTCTTTATCTCGAGTTGCCGTGCGCATTTGGGCGAGGGAGGGGGGGGTTGGGGTGGGGTTGGAATTTGCCATTGTGTCTCGCAATCAATGTCAGCTTGTTAAAGAAGCATAAAAATCAGGTAAAAAAGACTCTTTGCGCTCAGAACGCAAAGCTTACGTGCACAAGAGCAAGCGCTGTTACATCCATTTGAAAAGAACTCCATTTGGGTCAAAAAGTGGACCGAATTTGGGTTGAAAATCAAACCAAACTCTTTTGCGCAGAACGGTCCATTTAGTACAAAAAGTCCTCAAATGCCAAAACGCCCCATAGTTGAGACCCATTCACCCAGCTTCCTAAGTCGGTCCAATTTGGAACCCGGCGGCGGATCCGCACTGCCATCCGAAGCGCACACGTTCTTCCAAAGTTATCCATTTTGGTCGATGTACTCACCGTCTGCGCAGCTGTACAACATCCATACAACGCAAGACAGGAGAACCAGCGCCAGGCGCGCGGCCGGCGGGCTCATCATGGCCTCGGCGCTATTGAACGCAGAAATCTCGGTGTGGTGCACGCACTCGTTCCGCTCGAAACAAGGACAGCCGCCCGCTGGACAGGCGCTCAATCGCTCGGCTGCGGCCTCTGCGGCTGCTGCTGCTGCTGCTGCGGCTGCTGCTCGGCCCCCACCTTCGCGAGTAACGCACCTTCGGAAGAGCGCGTTCCCGCGGAGACGCTCTGTACGCGAGCACGTCTTTGAGCGATGCAACGCGATGTCAATTTGGCCACCTTTGTCCAGACTTTGGACACCGCAAGCGAAAAAGGGGGACAAGCTTTGGGGTCACTTCAAGCTACGTTTTAAAGTCAAGCCAAATCACGTGTCAAAGTATTTTTATTTTTTTTTACTCGACATCGGTCAAAGTGGAAACAAATCAGCTCTTGACATCGTCGACTGACTGAAAAGTCAAAAACATTGGCTCACTCAATCAGCCGACATTTTCTGAGCAGGTTGTCACGTAGCAGGAAGGATGGCTTCCTAAAAAGGCACCGGCGCTTTTTAACCAAGGGGGTGTCCGGTGGCGCGCCGGGACCATTTTTCAGCCCGGAGTTTCAAATCCAACCGGCCCAATGGCAGGCGGACAGAATAGTGGAATACCGCCGCCGCCGCCGCCGCCGCCGCCGCCGCGTCACTTGACTCGACTATATTTAAGCGCTGACCATGGGTGTCTATCACAGAAAATAAAAGATGATCCATTTACATCATGAAAATATATCATCACTAGGCTACTGTAGCAGTTGCATTATGGTTTATGTTCAAGATTTTCTTATTCGCCACGTTTGAGCGTGCCAAACAAGGAATTTGACTTTGGTACATCGCAGCCTCTGTTCAACAGTTTGGTGACTAAGAACACTCAGGACGCGTGAAAAATGACAAATATTCCCAAACGTTCCTATTATTTTCCATGGTAAACAGTGTATTTATCTTCTAAAATGCAAGCTAGGAGAGCATCCAAGACTGATATTAGCGTAGGAATTAGCCCGTGTTGTAGCCTAAGCCCCTAACTAAGCCTGGCTCCTGACCATTTTCCTCTGCGGTTGGTCTTCTTGAAGACCTATTTGTGAGCTTGGCACACTTGGCAGCAAAAAGCCTTTCGTGTTCAGCTTTTTTCCGTCCGTCGTTCAATTCACTGGCTCCACCCCTTTGCCTGGTTTGGTTTGATTTTCAGCCTCATCCAGGCATGAAGAAATCTACCCATTTCAGTGAGTGCTGGGGGTGGGTTGTATCGCCCAACTCGACACACCGGGAAGAGAACTGCGATGCAAAACGGGTGTTGTCCTTCCTAATATGGTGACGTTGGAAATGCATTGAATCAAAAGCTAGATTAAAACTTCACTGAAATGATGGCCCTCACCGGCCCCGCATGGGAGCGGCCCTCGACTCTCCCGATTAGCCGGCATGCCATTGGGGGTGTCTCAGGATGCCCCCCACCGCATACACACACACACGCGCACGCACGCACGCACGCACGCACGCACACACACGCACACACGGACACACACACACACGGACGGAAATTTGCAAGTTGTTGGATTTTCACTTTTTCTGCATTCCCCTCATGTCAGGTTTTATGCATATCACATGAATCACATATCTTAATGCGGCTTTCAACTCAGGCAGCCACAAATGATTATCGTACTAGTTTCACTGGTTAGTTTACCACCGTAGTCGCTATTATATTCTCTCTCGCGTATCACAACAGCGAGCTGCTGCTCTTGCATAACCATTATTTCTGAGTGCTTGAAGTCTTTATGATATGTACAAAAATAAGAAATGACAGCAAGTATAAAAGAACATTCCACTTTGATGGAACTCTGCAGCTTGTACTGGATGTACTCGATGGTGCTGATAACAAAGGTTTCCAGCACAGTGACGCTTGGTTTCATTCAAGGTCATTCATCGGTGCAGCGTCCTGAATTTTACTCTCTGTGATTCCACCATTTGTCTTCTTCAGTGACATACATTCACTCTTGCACGAGAGCACCTCAATGACCGTACGGCTCACTTTTACGTGGCGCATGCATGAAGGCGGCAATCGGCAACAAGCAAATGCCAAAGGTACCCTACTGGCCCGAATACAAGACGAGGTTTTTCTCATTGAAATAAAACTGATAAAGTGGGGGATGGGGTCGTCTTACATTCGGGGTCTAGACAAAGTCTTTTTTCAAACTTGAGTCTCGAAAAAGACGGGGCTGTCTTACAATCGGGGCTGTCTTATAGCCGGGCCAATACGGTAGGTACTCTGCCACCAGGCACAAGACAAGTATCAACTTGGGAGCAAACCTTTCCTTAATATGTACCGGTTAGGCTGTGAGTTAGGTTTCGCTTTTTTTTCTCTGCCTCCACCCTTGTTTCCAGGACATGATGCTCAGGCCCTCTTAGTTTCTTTTAAGGTCATTCAGAGAGAGAGAGAGGTTTCGTTTTCTTTTCTCCGCCACCTCCCTTATCTTGGAGCCTGAATTTGTTCCTGACAGGATGTTGCCGGTAACAAATGTTTCTATTTTCCAGCACTCTCAGGTTGCCTTGCTCTCATTCAAGGTTATCAAAAGGTGCCGCGTCACCGCCGGGCCAGCACCGTCCCGAACCTTCATCAATTGGAATTTTACTCTCTCCGCAATTGTTATTTTCAATCACTCGCTCATTCACGGGAACACCGAAATGAACTTTTACCTGGCACCTGCAGGATGGCATCGGTTGGCAACAAGCAAATACCAAAGCTACAGTCGTCAGGCACAAGACAAGTATCAATTTGGGAACAGACGTTTCCTGAATAGATTTGATTTTCTTTGCCTCTTTTTGTGCCAGAATGGAATGAGCCTTCCCTTTGGAAGTAAAAGACTCAAGCAGAAAAAGGTTGGGAGCCCAGCAACTAACTGGGACATCTAGTGGCGATAGTTGGGATGTTTTTTTCTATCATTTTAGTTTTGTAATGACATCTTTTTTAGCCGCGGGCATTTTGGAAAAAAATGAAAATTTATTTGATAATTTTTAATTGTTTTTTAAGCGGGTAGTAAATCACAATATCATCGACCATAATATTAGTTTGTCCTCCGATTTAAAATTAAATTCCCAATTTCATTTTGACAATAGATCTGTACTATTATTCTCAAATGAGGACACTTGTTTTTTTTTATGTGTTTTTTCATTTTCAAATGCATCGAGAAGTCGCGCAAGGGGGGATGCTTCAGCTTAACGGGGTTGTGAGGTGAACTTGAAAGCAGTAGAAATACAGAGGATTCGTGTAACACAGGGAATCACTTATGCAAAGGCCACAAAGAAAGTAGGAATTAGTTGGCAAGATACTAAAACAGTGACATCAGAGAACGATATGGGAAATTCATGAAAATTTGTTGCAAAATTAGAAAGACATGATTCATTTTCAATGCCATACATCGCCGATATTGCCTATACCAATATGGCCGTTACGTTGGGACGTTAGCCTTGATAAGATGGCCGCCGAGATGTACGTCACTTTCTGCTACAGCCAACTAAAATTTCAAATTAATGTAAGCAGAAACAAATTACCATTTCAAAAAACAAATTAACACAAGTAGTAACAAATGACCGTTTCAGGGAAACTTTATTACAAACAGTAACAAATTATTGTGGGAGGGGAAAATAAATACAACAAGCGTAAAAAACGTACCATTATTTTATTTCGAAATGTATAAATGGAAACAGCTGTGCGCGTGTTTGACTTAGGGGGTGGGGGGAGGGGGGGGCTGCCGAAAATTTTAGACTTTGGAAGTTCCCGTCAAGTAGTTTTGGTTGCCGCGCGTAACGTTAATCCGTTTAGGACCTGTGACGTAGACGTGAGGTTTTTATGAGCCAGTTCTGTCTTTGAATTTGAAGAAGTGTTTGAACGGGACCAACTTGTGTGAACGCCCGTGAGAAAGGCTAACATAACTAAAGCTAACGTGGCTAATGCTAAGTGCGAGAACTCTGGAGTTGCTGACGTCACTAGTGTCGGTTCGTATTCTGGCTTGCGTCGTCAGGTCCACCTGAGAGAAGATGGAGGTTCTCGTCAGCAGCTAGCAGGGTCAAAAAAAACGGAAGTGAGAGAGAGGTCACGATGGGCTCTGCCGAGCCGACGGTCAACTTTAACGTCCTTCACCGGACTTGCAAGCTCGTCGTTCTGCTCTGCTTCCTGCACATCTCTGTCACCGTCTTCTTCTACGTCCGCTCTCTGGACATTCGCTTCTCCTTCGTCCAGAACCAGCAGACCCGCGCCGGCATCACGGGACACATTGGCACCACAGGAAGCACCGAGGCAGCCAAGCCGCCCCTGGAAGCCAAAGCAGCCGCAGAACCAGAAGATGAGCTTGCGGCAGGCAAAAGCTTGAAGAAATGTCCACAGACTTCACCCCTCCTCGGTCAGACACGTTCATTTTCTGCATCTATTAACAACACTAGCAAACTTGGTACTTTTTCATGACACTCATCTTTCCTTAACTCTTTCCCCCTTTTCTGAACCTGCTCGCTAGTTTTAAAGTTAGTTCTGTTGCTTTTTTTTTTAAACAGTTTCTCTTTTTTGTTTGACTCATTTTTAAACCTGTTCTTGACTTTGATTTTTCTTTATTTCATCAGTTGAACTTATTTTTTGTGTATTCTGTATTTTCAGTTTTTACAGCGTAATATATGACCTTTTTTAATTTCATACTTGCAAAACACTGCATATAAAATAGACGAAAGCAAAGCATTTTAGTAAAAAGAATGAATTATGAAATACTGCCCTTAAACACAAAAATCAGAATTTGGAAAAACAAAAGTTTAAATGGCAACATAAACATTAAACCCCCCCCAAAAAAATGAGTGAGAATAAAAATCCCAAACTATTCTGACACTTGACTTCTGTCGTGGCGTGTTTGAGCACCAACCTCTGCGCGCTGTGTTTCCTCAGCTGTGACCTCCGCCAGATGCCGACGCAAGGCAAGGCAAGTTTGTTTGTATAGCACATTTGATTGATTGAAACTTGATTGATCCCCAGCAGTATTCACACTTACAGAGCGGGTATATAAAACACACACACACACACACACACAACTCAATAGGCTCCTATAAGGCTGCCACACAACGGCGCCACAAAGAAAGCCAATAAGTGTGAAAGTTAAAAACCAAAGCAAAGCAACAAGACAAAGGAAAAAAGTAACAGCGGCCAACCAGCCCCCCTCAATACCAAAGAACACCCCAAAACACACAAAATAGCCTCCACGGGGTCAATAAACAGGTGTAAGGGCAGTCAAGTTAAACGCCGCCCAATGGACCGTGGTCGTGAATCGGTAAAACATCACAGAACAGGCAAACGCGTGAGCAGCGTCCTGGTGCAGATGGTCACCATGGGGCAGGCACGGCGAAGGTCGTTGGTTCCGACGAGCACGAGGGAGCGGACGTCCCACAGGGTTCGCGGCTGCGAGGCCAAGGCGAGGGACCCGGCCAGCACCGGCCGGATGAGCAGAACGGCTGTCGTAGCGTCACGCCACTCCCGACCGATGTGGGGAAAAAAAACATCCGATCCGAAGCGAACTGCACACGCCGCGGTGCGGTAGAAGGCACCAGCATTGCCGAATGGACAAATAGAAAGAAAGAAAAAGGAGAAAAGAAGGAAATAAAGCGGAAAAGAGAGAACACTGCCGGGAGGCTGCCACTCACAGCGGCGCCATACCACAAAACAAAAAGACAATTCAATCTAAAACATTTAAAGCATGACAGAATGAGAAGCAAAACACAAAGACACTGCCAAAATCGAAATAAAGTCATTTCAAATAATAAGATTAAAATGACTCCAGCCAAGCATCAATTCAGATAAAAGACGGGTAAATGGTGACTTTGTTGGTTGATGAAACTTTTCTACAGTTTGAAAACTTTGAAAACTAAAAGCATTTACAAGGTTATTAATAGCAGCCGGGGCAGGCTTGGTGATGGGAACTCGTGTACAGGGGTCTTGATCGATATAAAGCTTTTTAATGGCGCCCAGGTCTTAAGGTCACTTTTGTTAGCGTTGACAAATGATCTTGATCGTATGATTATGTTGGAATACTCTCGTTCCAGTGGGTCCTCTGCGGGTGGAGTTTAACATTCCGGTGAGCCTGGACGATGTGGAGGAGACCAACCCCAACGTGGGGCCGGGTGGCCGCTACAAGCCCAAGGACTGTGTGGCGCTGCAGAAGGTGGCCATCGTCATCCCCTTCCGCAAGCGAGACGAGCACCTCAAGTTCTGGCTCTACTACTTGCACCCCATCCTGCAGCGCCAGCAGCTGGACTACGGCGTCTACGTCATCAACCAGGTAGTCGTCGACGCAGCGGCGAGCTGCCACTCGACGACTGCGCGACACAAACCTCAGTATCGCATGCATGGCTTTGACGCATCAAATTGTGACTGTGACAGTACCGGCAAAGAGATTTCAACTCAGCCATTTGGTAACTGTGCACCTTAAAGGTGCGTACAAGCTGCTTGAAGGGCGCCACTAATGGTTGACTTCTGGCTCACCCCATTTTCTAATATTGGAACCCCAAACAAACATTTTCAGTTTTCCAATTAATGTTTGGTTCGTAGAATATCAATAAAAGAAGTCAAATCCTCCTATTTTCATCCATGTCAGTGGGCGGCCATATTGCCACCTGCTATTGAGTGAAAATGACAGCACAGTTGCCAGGTCTCAGGTGGCAGCCAATCACAGCTCACCAGTTTTCTAGAGCCGAGCCCTGATTGGTTGAGACCTGAGCACTGGCAACTATGATGTCATCATTAGTCGACAGCAGGTGGCAAAATGGCCAATCTCCGAGATGGCTAAAAACAGGTGAATGATGCTGATTAGCGCATAGTCCACAGACGCAATATTAATCAGAATGCTGTGTTTACACGAGCACATACAACATAATTATTGTCAAGAGAATTTTGGGGTTGACTTCCACTTTAAGGATCTCTCAATGTTGTCCATCACGCTGAAAGTGAGCAAATGTTTTTGTCCATTACGCTGAAAGTGAGCAAATGTCTGTTGCCATTCCTAACATGTTTGCAAACCAATAACTCTGCTTTTCAAATGTTGATTTTGCATGTTGGCATGAACAATTCTAACCGTCTTTCTTGTTGTCCTCCTCCTCGCTCTTTTTAACCCTAACCCCGACAAGACAGGCTGTTCTCTCTGGAGGTGCTCAGACACGCCCCCTCCGCTTGGTGTGAGCCAATAGCAGCTCATCGCGGCTGTCCAAAGAACTACGCCTCCTTCTTGTTCTTCTGCTTCTCTTTCGCATTCTTCCTGTAAAGTCGCGGCACGCTTTTGTATCGCCGGTGGTGGCAGGTGAGCTTGCCTTGCCCTCTTGGCAAAATCAAAGTTGTTTTCTCCCCCAAATACAAACTCACGATGGAAACCTCAAAGGAGTCTGAGCAATATTTGTTCCAGCTCAGTAGCCCAAATCCAGCCCATCGAAAAGGTCCAGTTCCCATGTAGGACTAAACTTGAAAGTGCAAGGAAATATTTATCAAAGGTTTGGACTTCACTCAGTATGCACTTGAGTGCGCCGATAAGTCCGACCCTTTCAAAAATGCCCCGCTCGCGTTCCAAAATGAGCAAATACACAGTCTCTTGTTGAATGCGCCGATGCACTATTTTGCGCTCCCAATTGATGGCAATTTGGCGTTTGGTGTTGTACGCCCTCCCAGATCAGTGCCTAAATGACCAAAGTTGATAAATGAACCCTCTGCAGTTCTTGGCACGCGCCATAGAAGGCTTCATTATTGTCTATTGATGACACCAAGTACTACTTTTGTCCGAATGAAAAATCTGCGACGACAGCATTGTAAACGACCCCCTCCAGTGGTCAGGTGACACACCACAATAGCACTGAGGATCGACACGGCTGCTGAAACCGGACGCCATCTGAGCTCCTTGTTCGTATGTGTGTGTTTGTGTGTGCCCGCGCACCAGGATGGCGACGAGATCTTCAACCGGGCCAAACTGTTGAACGTGGGCTACGCCGAGGCCATGAAGGAGTATGACTACGACTGTTTTGTCTTCAGTGACGTAGACTTAATCCCCATGGACGACCGCAACATCTACAAGTGCTTCAGCCAGCCCCGACACTTGTCCGTGTCCATGGACAAGTTCGGCTTCAGGTCAGACGCACACGTATGGCGCTGAACGATGAATCTTTTGGCAATCCAAATCGGGAGCGGATCTCAGACCAAGCAATTTTGCGTTGTCGAGTTTTGACATGTCCTACTTTGGGAGCGGTCACTGAAAGAAAGTTAAAGAAACGTGCGAGAGTTCAGTGGCGGCGGGGTTTTTAATGCGATTTGTCGTGGGAATCAAACTCGCGGTGTCGTCACACAAGACAGGCAAGTGTGGCCCTACACCAGCAGCGACTCCCAAACCCTTTAAGGTTTTCATGCCATGTTGTCATTTTCCGTCAAGTTTGCAAATAGACGATATTGCACGGAAGCTTGATTTGAAGAAAATGGTTACCCGAGCCGCAATCCAATCTTTTCACAGTTTCAGACCTCGTGTGTTTATTTGTGCAACAGTGACGGCTGAGAGGAAAGTGATGTGCTGTCAAACTCTCATGATCAACGTTTCCTCTTTCCTGCGAGGGAGCGACAGGCTTCCTGTTCCCTGCACAAAATTGTGCGTCAGTCGCTTGCAGAAGTCACACACACTCGCACTCTCATGTGCAGGTTGCCGTACAATCAGTACTTTGGTGGCGTGTCGTCCATGAGGAAGGAGCAGTACCTGAGCATCAACGGCTTCCCCAACAATTACTGGGGCTGGGGGGGTGAGGACGACGACATCTACAACAGGTCGGCATTATTCGCAGACATGAGCCATCGTTGTAGAAAAAACGAGTGATGGAGGGGGGGGGGGGGGGGGGGGGGAGAAACGTCTGTAACAGGTGACTTTGGTCTTTTGCCAGGCTGGCGTCCAAAGGGATGACCATCTCCAGGCCCAGCGGCGATGTGGGTAAATGTCGCATGATCCGCCACGAGAGAGACAAACAGAACGAACCCAACCCTCAGCGGTACGGTAACACGCTCCTTCCTTCCCTCCCGCTCTCCT
Source organism: Syngnathus floridae (assembly GCF_059516105.1). Taxonomy (NCBI): domain Eukaryota; kingdom Metazoa; phylum Chordata; class Actinopteri; order Syngnathiformes; family Syngnathidae; genus Syngnathus; species Syngnathus floridae. The sequence continues at coordinate 1,981,473 of NC_142413.1, read as the reverse complement.
CCGTCTCACCTCGTCTCTCTGCTCTTCTTGCCGACACAGCGCTTTGGCTCATAAAAGTAATGCATTACAGTCGTGGATGAATGAATTATTTTCACACATGGAAAGAAGAAAAAGCTCAAGTATGAAACATATACCAACAAAAATCGTCACTACACAATCGGAAAAAGGAGCAGGAATTTTTCGGAAACTCCCGAGTCTCGATGCTACAGCGACCAATAGAAGAGTTTTTATTTCACGATGAAATGTATTTCAAGGTGCGATGTTTGTTCCTTTCTTGAATTCTCCCACTGCTGCAGAAGATCCGCTTGCCCCACCGAGAGTTTCCTCACCGCGCCTTTATCGCAACCAACTCGCTTGCTCTCCGAGTCACGCGCAAAATATTTCACCGATGTCGCTCCAGTCTTCTGGAAACGTCCAGTGTCGTCATTCCTTCCGCATTTCTCGCTTTTCCTCGGCCGGAAGATCCTTTCTCCTCCCCGTCATTCTAGAAAACTTGAACTGGCTTTCTGGTACGCAGTTGCGGTGGCGAGTAGGTTGCCGGATGTTTAGCTTCTGTCGCTAGCCAGGACGCAGCGCCTTTTTGCTAGCTGCCCTGTCTCTCTCTCGTCCCACTTGCTCGCCTGTTCTGTTCTCCCTCGTCCGCTTCTCTCTCGCGCCCGTTTTTTTTTGTTTGCTCTCCCAGCTCGCTCACTTCTTGCTCTGGTCTCTCGGAAATACTGACCGCCCGCTCTTTTTTTTTTTTTTTTTTGCACGTCGCCAGGTTCGACCGCATCGCTCACACTCGGGAGACGATGAACAGGGATGGCATCAAGTCTCTGTCCTACAAGGTGGTTTCCAAGGAAAGATTGGCGCTTTACACCAAGATCACGGTTGACATCGGAAAACCGTGACGAGCAGCCGGCTGTGCGCTCACCCTGGCTGCTTTTTGCTATGCTGGACTTTACTTTTGTCAGCTTTTTTTCATTACTGGTCCCCCTCAATCAATCAATCAATCAATCAATCAATCAATCAATCATTGACCTTGTTTTTGTATTTTGCTGTTTTTTGTTTGTTTTTTAAAGTCATCTCAAATTGGATCCTGCGTTGATCAGCTTTAATCACGCCGATGTGCGTGCGCGTTGCATGTCTTGATAATCCTGGTGAGAAACGTTGATTAGTTTTGATGTGTTTGCGTTGGATCCATTTCAAGTGTTCAGAATACCAAACAATTTGACTGTTCATTGGATGTGTTGGATAGCTTCCACGTGACCTTTGGACAAGCAGCATGATTGATTATTCTTCAGCTTTAATTGTGCCATGTAGGCTCCGCCCCATCCATTTTGTGAATTTCATGGAGGATGTATACGACTGATGGTTCTTGTTTTCACAGTAATTGCACACTTGCCATTGTTTTCAATGTGAAATCCTCTTTTTCCTTCCAAAATAAAACTTGGGATCAATGTGACACATTTTATAAAACATAAGTGAAACCAATTTTCAAAAGCTTGGTGTGCATCAACTTACACACACACTCGCCACTCTGGAGCTTTATTTTACAAAAACACACTGGTCGACTTTGTGACCACAATTGTAAAAACATCCTCATCAACAGTGTCTTGATTGAATTGAAAAAGCAAAGCAACTCAAATGCGGGCCGGCTCCGTTTCCCCACGATGCAACATTGACCACGTCCAAAAGTGGACGATTGATACACGTCTTTGTGGTGATCTGCTTTTGTTAGTGAATGAACTAGCAGGGAGCAAGCGTTGGCTAGCTAGTTAGCAATGATAATAAGCTAGTTAGCATTTAGCAACAATGCTAAGAAGCAAGGAAAGCTTCCTCCAATCTGGACTGCTTTCAAATTTTGGTTTTGAAGCTCAATTCTTTGTTTGATGCCGTGCGTGCGGGTGGCTAGATTGCCAACAGGAAGTGAGCATATGAGCCACTAGTTTAAAGAAGAAAAAAAAAAACATTGCAAATGTTTCACGAGAAAATTGTATCATCACTGAGAGGCATTCATTGTCCTGCTGGAGCGACTTTGAATAACCTTCTTGAAAAGTTCGTCTGGAAAAGAAGAGGAAAATCAGGGCGGCGTCGGCCAGCGTATGAGGAGGTCTGCTTAGAATAGAAAAAAAATCAACTTACCGTTCCTGAAGCTCCTAGAATCTGAGCGCTGGGCAAAAGATAAAAAAACATGAACGACGTCAACGAGCAAATTGACAAACGCCATCAACACACCGAGCCGATAATCGGCCACACATCGGCACGTCGGGGCCTCTGAAAATGGTGGTGGGCGCACCGCGGATGCTCGGCCACGCCCCCGGCGCCAACAACTACTGGATGTAATCGCCTGGTAGCTCGTGGTGGCTTCTCCTCAATCATTAATTGCGCTTCACTTAGTTCCGTTTCGTCGCCTAGTGGACTCTTGAAATGAGCAAAAACAAAACAGCCTCGTTCATGCCGACGGTGCTCGGACGTCAACTCGGTATGTTGAGACTCTTTGTCATGGGACTTGTGATGTCATCGATTCTCACCATGGAAGAGGTAGCGGAAGAAAACGAAGACCTGAGGGAACCCAGCGGGCCGTCAGCTTGCTCTCGGTCCACCTTGGGAGCTACGAGCAGACAGACGGGCGTCTTTACCGGGCGCGACAAAACCGAGCGTCTCGGATGGACTCACGCAGCGGTTTGACGATGCTGTCGACGCCGTGCACGACGCCGTTGGTGGCCATCAGGTCGCCGATTACCACCGGCACTCGGTTGACGAAGACCGTGTTGTTCCTCTGCGGGTGGCAGACGTTAAGGGAAAGACGAGGCGCAAAGCGCGAGGGAGTGGCGAGCACTGACCACGCCCAGCTCCAGCTTGTCGCCCAGCAGGGGCGTGAGTCTGGTGTGAGATCCCACGCCGCCACGGACCACCATCCCCTCACCAAGGTGGTATTTGAGCAAAGCTGACAGCTCCTGGCGGTTTCCTGAAGAGCAGCGGTTGACATTTACTTCCACGCGGACAGCTTCCCGTAAATATTTGTCCCGTTGGAAGCGGCACAGTGCAAATGTTTGTCGTTTAAATCAGCGAGTCGAGTCAACACGTCGCACGAGCGGGGCCCGTCAAATGCCGAAAAAGGTCGCTCGCTGCCAACAAAAGGCGTCACTCACGCATCAGCTTGTCGACTTCCGGCTGCGTCATAGCGTGGAAAGCGGCGTCGGTGGGCGCGAAGAAAGTCAGCGCGCCCGGTCGGTTAAGCAGCTCCGTCAGCCCGGCCACTTGGATGACGCCAACCAGAACACTGAAAGGACCGCAGGAGAGGCTCGCCGCGGCGGTTCAGCCCCGAGTCGCGACGGCACCGGACTCACCTGAAGCGATCGTCCGCCTTCAACACGTCCATGACGGTTCCCGTTGGGGGCGCGAGAACGCTGTCGACGGTGAACATGGTGCCGTAGCGTCCCGTCTTGTCGTGGGCGGCCAGGCAGGCGTTCTCGATGCACAAGTTCTACGCCGGCGGCACAAAAACCCGTGAAGCCGAACTGACGGCGCAGGAAGTGAGCAAAGAATCAGCGGGAAGGAAAGTTGAGACGTTACGTTTCTGTAGACAAAGACTCGGAGTTTGACACCCGAGAGCGTCTCCAGCTCCTGATTGTGATACAAGGACTTGGACGACAGCTGTTCCTTGACGACGTGATTGCTCATCACCCTCCGCGTGTCGCCGCTCACGCTCCCTGTCAACGGCACGCGGGTCAAGAGCGGGCCCGACAAAGGTCGCTGACCAGTTCCTCTCACCTCTGAAGGCGTCGTCCAATGGGGCCAGCATGGTGAGAGCTTCGGAGCCCTTCAGGTGGTGGCTCAGGCCCGCCTCCACAAACATTCGGGTCGCCGTCGCCACGTTGGAGCCTTCGGCCAGCTCCAGCAGAGTTTTGGCTGCACGACATGTTTTTGTTTTTGCTTTTGACTTGTTTTGCTCATTTGGAGGTCTCCACTTTGACTAGTTTCTAGCCAGCAGTGCTGTCGAGCACTAGTTTCCAGCGTACCCGAATCGGGGATGAGCAGTTCGTCGATGTAGTGGATGACGCCGTTAGTGCCCAGCTGGTCCTTCTTAACCACCACAGCTTTCCCGTTGACCGTCAGCCGATCTTTGTCGCATCCCACTTCCAGCACCGTGCCCTGCAGCGTCTCCATCGGCGTTCCCGACACGATGGACTCGGCGCAGCGCATGTTCTTCAGGATGTGGTAGTTGAGCAGGTCTGAAAGCCACAACGTCAGCGAGGCCAGCATGTGAACAGCGAAACCTTCAGACGTGGCGTCCCTCTACCTCGAAGAGACACGGGATCTCCCAGAATTCGGTTCAGGGTCTCTGGCGGGATCTTCTGGAAGGCCTCGTTGGTCGGAGCAAAGATGGTATACTGACCCTCGCTCTCCAAAAGGTTGGTGAGGCCGGCGGCGGCGATGGCCGTCTGAAAGGAAGCGGTGCGCTCTCGTCAGCGTGACGCACCATGGAATCACGGAGCGAGAGCCGGCACTCACGCGCAGCGTCTCGAGGTCGTCGTCCACGTCCATGAGCATGTGCACGTTGTTGGATATGGCGGTAATGACGCGGTCCACCACGTGCACGATGCCGTTGGTGGCGTGCTGGTCCGGTTTGATCAGACGAGCGCAGTTCACCGTTATGATCTGAACGCAAAAAAATATATATATTTTCCACGTGTGTGTGTGTGTGCATGTGCGGGCTAGTGTGTGCGTTGTTACCCCGTTGGAGTAGTGGTGCACGTGCACGTGGAAGTCCTGATACATGGAGGAGAAGGAGGAGCCGTGCTTGAGCTCTTCTGACGTCAGGCGGCGGTTGATCATGTGATAGTGGAGAGCGTTGAGCAGCTCGATGTTCACGTTGCTCACCAGCGCGTCCAAGATCTCCTGCACGCACCATCAAAGTTGGGGACGGAAAGTCAAAGCACAGTTTGAAAAGGGAAGGAGGTTCCCGAAAGGACCGACCGTGGGCAGCGCGGCCCAGGCCTCGTTGCTGGGAGCGAAGAAGGTGAAGCTTCCGGGACCTTCGATCTCCTCCCTGAGTTGGGCTCTGTCGGCATACATCTTGGTGGTGGACGCGCCCACCGCCCCCACCGTGTTGTAGATGTTGACCAGAGGCAGCGCTGTAAACACAACAAGAACCTCAACCCTGGGAAGCTCGACGACCAAAAAGGAAAACTCACTTGCATTTGGTGTCAGAGGTCAAAGATCATACCTGCAGGGCAGCCTCTCTCTCCAGGAATCTTCTCATAACCCGGACAGCACTCGTATGTCACCACCCTGCGCCGGGTCACACATCCTCATCATCACGTCGGTGACATCACGTCACATGACTAATGCTCCATGCAATCAGAACCAGCCTCTACTCGCTGCCCTTCAAATTGGATTGTTGCTGGAAATGCAAGTTGGGGTGGGAATGCCTTGATCCATATAAACAACATTTTTCCACTGGACCACCTCATCGAGCTTAGCAGATGCGGAAATTCTTGTCTTCTCGTAAAAGTTGTTTGTAAATGTTTTTTTTCCGTGTGTATTTTTCCCCTCCACATTGTTAGTAAATAAGAGTCGGCCTTTTGTGTGCACGCCTGTGTGTGTGTGTGTGTGTGTGTGTGTAGTGAGAAGACCAACGCAAGCGAGCACTTTACAGGGGAAGCGGATCAGCGCAAAGATCGGATCCAGCTGCCAGAGCTGACACCGGGCCTGAAAGCTTGGCTCTTGACTTCCTGTTGAGATTTCCATCATAAATGAGCCTCATGAAGTTCTTATCCTTGGAGAGACCGAGAATCTGCAGCCAAATGTCTGCAGGGCACTCGGCACATTAAAAAAAAAAATAAGAAATCTGGCTGTGAAAACCAAGAAAAGGAAAATCTTGACGATTTGACAGCCATTTGAAAAGAAAAGACATTCTTCCGTCTTCATTTCCAGCTCAAGCGAGTGAAGCCTTGTTGAAGCCTTTTTGTCAGACCCGCGACACGTTCCTCTGGGTTTTGGAACATTCCGGCACTTCCCCACAGGAAGTCCGACTTGTTTTCCAGCAACTGCGGTGCGAAAATCTCAATTTGTCTTTCATGAAAGCAAAACCGCACGGCCACAAAAGAAAACAAAGGCTACAAAAAGTGCGCTTTTTCCTCAAAAGCATCGTGTGTGTGTGTGTGTGTGTGTGTGTGTGTGTGTGTGTGTGTGTGTGTGTGTGTGTGTGTGTGTGTGTGTGCGCGCGCCCGTGATGACAGACCCAGATAGGTTCGGATGCAAACCAAGACGTGACTGAGCAGGAAATGGACAGACGCCGCCTGGCTCGGCACTCACTTGACCTCGTCCACCGAAAACGCAGCCAATCAAATGATTTTTCCAGACGGCCACTTGGAATAAAACAAGAACTAAAACACCGGAGGTCACCACCAGGGGGCCGTCATGAGCACAAGGAGAGCCAGCAGCGTTTTCTGTTGTTTTTTTTCAAACTTTACTTCATTTGGCCACATATGGATGTCGTTCAAATAGAAATGATGACGACTGTTGCAAAGGGACTCCAATTTCTTGTTCAGAATGTGAATTCTCTCCCAGTGCTCAGTGGCGATGTCGTGATTTATTTTCATTTTGATTCTAAAATTTAAAATCTTTCGAATCGAAACCTGGATTTTACAGATTCTTTTCGTGAACACTTGGGTCTACTATGCTACCGTTTTCAAATGTTTTGTCGTCATGGTGCTACCTGGAGTGCTAAATATTTTTGGCGTGCTAACTGATGGTAAAGTCTTGGAGAACCACGGGAATTTCCCCCTTTTGCGTTTTTGTAAGTCTGATTTGCTACTTTTGTCAACTAAGGACAATCGTCGCCATTTGACAGCACAGCATGCGTCCCAGGGGGCGTGGCTACTCACGTGGGCTGGCTGCAAATCTTGCGATGGTACCACTGCTTGCAGTTGGCGAAATATTTCTTGTCGCTGCCTCGCGGCTGCTGCATGGCGCACACGTTGGGCCTGCAGGGGGCGACACACAAAACAGCATTTCATGTCATTTGGGCAGCGTTTCTTGTCCAAAGAAACAACACACGTGGACGATGCGTCCAAGTCGTCGCTGTTGCGGTAATATTCGACGGGCTTTTTGTCCAGTTTTGCTTCGTTGACCAACTTTCACTGACATTTGCTTGCCTGGCCAACATGATCATTTTTCATTTAGAGACAGTCCGAAGAGCCTTTGAGCATCATGCGAGAGGTTTGTGGCTCAGAACAGGAACGTGTTAGTCAGTGAAGCCAGGCGAGCAGTGAGCGGTTAGTTTGCAAGTGCTTGCGAGCGAGGTAGCTTGCATGAGACGAGAAGTGTTCACTGTTTGTCACCCTTGCTGGCGTCCCCGGACGCGGCTGTGCTGCAGGACGGCCTGGTACGGCGAGCGGGCGGCGCTCGGACTCCCCCAGAACAAAAACAACAAGAAGGCGAGCGGCCAACGGGACTTCATCCTCGCGCAATTTCTTGATTTCCCTTCTCACGCTGTCGTTGCCTCCTTCTTTCTTTCTTTCTTGCGCTCGCACGGCCTCTGCTCACTTTTATGCCAGAGAGGGCGGGGGTGGGGGGGCTTCGGGGGTCTGCAGCCCACTGGGCGGAGACTTCCACTAATGCATCGACCGAGAAAAGAGCGTTCTTTATTCGTTTCATTCGTCACCATCAATATGTTTGCTTGTTTCATTCGGTTCATTTAGAAATTGGTCAACCTGTATGGTCAAGGAGTGATGACGTCATCCAAGTGAATGACCACACACACACACACACACACACCGTCTCCTGTTTAACTTTTGTGTTGGCTTTGTTCACTGAAGCGGCTGATGACGTCACGTGACAAAGGCGACATGTGGAGAAATGATGGAGGAGTCTTGACGAATTTCCTGGCGCGAGTTGAGTTTCGTGCTTGAGCACACGTGCACTTTTCCAACATTCACATGCTCGAAGCCGCACAAGGCGGCGGTGTTGAGGAAAAGTCAACAAGTCTCCTGCTGACCCCATCTTGAGCCTTTCAACGCACGTCCTGTGCGCATGCTGAAAGCAGATCTGAAAAATCCAAATCCCTCCACAGGTGGCAAATTTCTCTGCAATACTCCCAGAAAGGGGACAGTCTAAAACGTTTCATGGACGGAAAAATGTTACGTCGCTTCATCTCGGAAAACCGCTCACCAAATTTCACATGCATGACAACTCTTGCCCCTTCAACCTCTCAAAATATTCAAACAACTGCCGTTGTTTTCTTTCGCTTTTTATACTAAAGTCCCGCGTGGCATCTTTCACGTTCATGCTCACGATATTGTCGCAATCTCAACTATGTATGAATTTCTGAACGTGTCTAAAATGTGATTACGAATGTGCGAGGACAATTAAGTGTGTCATGGTAGTAAGCACGAGCATCCACAGAGGGGACTCGCAATTCCAGGGGCGTAGCTAGAAACATTTCAGTGAGGTAGCCAGGCTGATACAACCCCCCAGCGAGGGGTGGCTGTGCGTACAACGTAAAATTTGAAATCGTCAAAAACTTTTAAGATGTAGCACCTGGCTTTTTCAGCATAAAAATGTCAAAAGTAGAAAAAAGAAAGTGTCTTTACCGTTATTAATCGGATTATATAAAAATGAGAAGACATGTTGCCATAGCAACACTGACTCGACGTTATATTGAAGCGTCGGAAGATGTGCAATGAAAGTGAATCTTCCGACGCTAACCCACTTAGCGGCTGCTCTCGTGCGTGCGTGTCGACTCTTCACACAACCTGGTGAAATGGTCCCGCAGGCCAGATAGGATCTCTTGCGTGACTTTTGACCTTCAAGAATTTGCAATCTACCTGACACACACACACATCAGCAGTCCTGTCTTGCAGCATCAGCTTGTCCCATATGAAAACCGGGCCGCAGTTGCCTATGGCGTCACCCAGTGGCCATTTGATTTGCCAACACGAGTTCAAATTTAGACCCCTGCGCATTCTCGTTGTGCTTGTAAATTTCTGTCTGCAGGACCTCTATTCAAATGGGTGTGGAAATTCACCAGCGCTGAAGTAACTAAAGATCCATTTGACTCCACCCAACAGCTCATTTGAAGCACAGGTGTCACATGACCAGGGCGTGGCCCTAACAGGAACACGCCAAACCTCCTTACTCGAGTACTACGTCATCATCATGGTGGAAACAAACAACTAACTCCCCAAACATCGTGTGCACGTGTACAATGACCATCCTTCTCGCTGGTCGGCTCCAGCTGGTGCATCGCCTATTTCGTATATTTGACAGGGAGGTGACAAAATGGCTGTCAAGTTTGAAGTCTCCCCGGCAACCAAAGTCCTCGATCCACTCGTTGGGTTTTGTTGTCGGGCGAGCGGATTGGCGGGACGAGGGATCACGTTGGGCCGTGACGTCAGGTCACCTGAAACGCACCTGAAAGCGACACCTGCTCGCCAGCACGCACAAGCGCCGCGCGGAAAACCTCCGCAGAGGCGTTCCTCCCGGCTCCGTGCGAGATGGCCGTTCAGATTCCCGACGACTCGGACTTCTCCTCCTTCAAGGATCAGTGCCTCGGCACCCAAGGCTGGTCCAGGCGCTACCACAAGGGAGGGGTCACCGTGTGGTGCCGCCCCGACGACAGCGACAACGTTCAGAAGATCAAGGTGATCATTTCAGCACACGCAAACGGCCGCACCAAATTAGTTTGACGCTTGACAAAGCGCATGGTTAGTTTTCTTTGCAACGAAACTTTCGCTTAGCCTAATATGATCGGCAAATCTACTCAACTGCTCCCTCTACTGTTAGCCATGTGGTACTTGACCCCATTCATTTGGTTTCGAACCAACACAAACGCACTGAAATGCAGACAGCGAGCCAAGCGCACGCCGCGACGCTCACTCGTCAATTTTGAATGAAGCCGCGGTTTCGAGTTTCACGCCAGATGGAAAATACGTATCGCCTTCTCGCTGTGACGCTCTGGCCGTGTGATTCAGATGAAAATCGTGTGCAAGGGCGTGAGCGCCGAGACGCTGTACGACGTCCTCCACGACACCAGCTACCGCAGGAAGTGGGACACCAACATGATCGACACGTACGACATCGGCAGACTGACCGTCAACGCCGACGTGGGCTATTATTCCTGTGAGCTGACAATCCGTCCCTGTCAAATCTTAGCTTGAAGCTCAACTCCAGCTCACCCTCATGAAGACGAGCACTTTTGGAAACGGATGGCCGGTCGATGACTAATCAATGAATCCGATTGTTCTCAATCGAAGGGAGGTGTCCCAGTCCACTGAAGAATCGAGACTTTGTGACTTTGAGGTCGTGGCTCCCTCTCGGCAGTGACTACCTGATCATCAACTATTCTGTCAAACACCCGGTAAATATCCCGACAAACGTCGAAGCTCGTGTCATGTCTTCAATGATGGATCACGCCTTTTGTGTCGGCAGCAACATCCCCCAAAGAAGGACTTTGTCCGCGCAGTGTCCCTGCTGACCGGGTACTTTGTCCAGTCTAGCGGAGCCGACGGCTCGTCTCTGTACTACCTCACTCAGCTGGACCCTCGAGGTGACAACGCAAACATCCGAATCGCACTTTCAAGAAAACGTGTGAGGACCGAGCTGGGGGTTGAAGGCTTTGATTGTGTCTGTAGGTTCCTTACCAAAGTGGGTGGTGAACAGAGTCTCTCAGTTTGTGGCGCCCAAGGTAAATGAAAGTTGCTGCATGATGATACAAATGACGGGAACGTGACGGGCTCTTTAGTATCTAGTACAGAATTGTGAACATGTTTTAGGGTTGAACCAAGTGTGACGTTTGGCTTCTCAGGCCATGAAGAAGATCTACAAGGCTTCTCAGAAGTATCCCGAATGGAAGCGTAAGCACAACCCTCACTTGAAGCCGTGGACGTTTCCGGAGCAGAACGCCTTGCCGTGCATCAGCGTGTCCGAGCTGACGCTGCAACGCGCCGACTCGTTAGAGAACATCGACGAGAGCGGCCTGAGCGAGGAGAAGAGCAAGCACAGCGATGACGACGACGAGACTTGATTGTGTCCACGCTCTATCGTGGCTTTTGCCTTTTCGGTTTGTGTGAGTGGAAAAAAAAGGAAAAACATTTGAAAGTCATTTGAATCATCAGTATCCAAATAAATCGAGTCGTTTTCTATCTTGAAGCACTCCAACAAAATGAGAATTATTCGATCGATGGCACTAATCGCGCGTTCAGATGGGTTTGCAATGATCGACTTTTTTTGTCTGAGCCAAATCAACGCGTCGAGATCGACTGATGATGTCTGTCGAACCAACATGGCGGCGTCTACAGATTCGCGTGCGCTTTTCACCGACGGAGTGAGAGCGGTCCTTCACACTTGGCCGGTTCTGCAGGTAATTTTATTTTCCTCCCGCCATCAAACATGGCGTTTAATCGATTTTAAAAAATACTAGGTGAGGAAATTCGATTATGTTTCAAAGATTTGTGTGCATGTAAGGGACGTATGCTGTCTGCAATGCTCGGTTTCCTTTTACTGCTTGTCTTTTTAAGTTCATTTTTTTTCCGTTGTTGTGTAATTATGCGACTGACAAACAATTTCAGATTGCAGTGGATAACGGTTTTGGAGGTGTGTACGGGCAACAGAAAGCTGATTGGCTGGTGAATGTTGTCCAGCAGTACTTCCATGACAACGGTGAATGAGTTTGTCTGTCAACCACTCGACAGCAACCTTTTGACAGAATCAAACAAATCCAAGCAACATCACACCTTAGCTGTTTCGCTGTTGACCGTATTTTGTTTCTCATGCCATCAGATGACCTGGCGCAAGATGAAGTGGAAGATTTCATCAGCACCCTCATGGATCAAGAGTTTCAGACTGTGGTGGACGATGGAAGTTTACCCCAGGTGCACACACTTTTGCCATCTTCACCAACTTCTCAGTTCTTGTCTCTGTTATTATTATTCGTCATTACACGCACCTGTAAAAGTTGCAAATATGAACACGTGCTGGAGTACAACTTAATACTGTTTTTTAGTTTAGTTTTAGTTTAGTTTATTTTGATCAGCAAAATATATGCATCATATTCAGTACAAAAGTATCCACAGAAGGCAAAAAAACAACAACAATAACACAGAAACAAAAAACAAAATGAAAAGAGCCCTAAGCCTAGCCCGGGACAGCTGCAAGACGACCATCGAAGCCATTCACGGCCTGATGTCTCAAGTCATTAAGGACAAACTCTTCAATCAAATCAACACATCGAATGAATTTGAACATTTTAATTTCAATTTAAAAAGCCCTAATATTTCATACAGGACAATTAATAGTGTGACTTGACGGCCTTTATTTATGGGAATGGGTTGAGAAAAGTGTTGGCCACCTCACGGCGAAAGCTGTAGTGTCGTGTGTACGCTGTATAATAAATGATGTACAAATATTATCTATGGCCAGCAGATGGCAGTACTGGGTCTGTTTTGGACGAGATCACCGCGTATCAATTGAATACGGAAGCTCTGGAAATTTGACCGTTACACGCAGCTTGTGATGATCAGAGTATTTGTCACGTTAAATATACAAAGAGTACCACAACAAAAAGAAAATATGGTAAATATTATTTAGTTGTTGACAACTATTGCATCCTGCTAAGATGCATTAGCTAACTTTGAGTGCGTCCTCAGGTGTGCGTCCGACTGATGCAGATGTTCAGTCAGTGGCAGCAGGGGGCGCTACAGCAATTGTCTGACTCCATCCAATTGCTGACCCAGAACCAGACGTCCAGAGCAAAGGTCACGGCCCAGCCGTCACAGTCAGACTCGGACAGTGATGGCGAAACTCAGGTGAGGTAGCTCACACGCGATATTCCGCAGTGTCACTAGCCAGTCTTCGTTTACGCGAGCATTTCTTTTCTTTTTTCTGGCAATTTTTTTTACCACAGTAATCACGTCACTTTGCACTCACACTCGATCACCACTTAGTGAAACAGACAAGCTTTGGAGCATGCAGTGCTAAGCTAACTTAGCTGGAGAAGCTTTAACATGCACTGAGACAAGTTTAAGTTCATCCATGAGGTGGTTGCTGATTCACATGGGAGCAAATGGCCTATTATAAGTGTGTCTTGGTGTTTTTAGGAGATGGAGTTTGAAAGTGCATCAGTCAGCACAACAAATCCTCCTCCTCCTCCTCCTCATGAAGACAAAGATGGATGGACGCTGGTTGGAAAGAGGAAGTGACACAGGAGATGATGACCTTAGACATTTGGACTTTGAGGAGTTGCCAGCGCATGTTTGACGTGTGACATTCACATTTGGGGCAGACTTCACTTCTGGTGGCAGCTGATTCCGTTTGTGTGCAGCATAACAGCTAAACTCTGCATCCCCGGTTTTGCTTTGAACTTTGTGCTCCACTAATTGACAGCAGAGCTCGGAGATCTCCTGGGTTGGTATTCAATTAGCCATTGTTTCCTGATTTTCTTAACGCATTCACAAATTAAACCATCCTTTAATCTATAGACCAGTAGCAGAACCTTAAAGTCTATATCGCTGACTGGTAGCCAACGTTAAGCCTTTATTTATTATTAAACATCCAGGCCCCAAGGACCGGAATTGGTCACCCCTGATTTTGGTCATTTGGTTCAAAATTTGTGATCAAAGAACGACCTCCATATAGAAATGGTTGGTGTTGGGTGCAGTGCCACCAGTTCCCAGCAGACGGCGATGGTGAAAGTGCTAAAACAAACAAATGTGCCGCCTCAAGATGGCTCATAAGAGGTGGTGAATCTTCCTCCTGTCAGGTCAGGGCCCCAGCGTGTTGGAGCCTATTCTATGCCACCTGTCTTTGGGCCAGAAGCAGCCAACACCCTGAACTGGTCTCCAAGCAATCACAGTGCTCAAATAACCCCCCAGCCCCATTTCTACGTCACAAATCACAGAATATGCAAAGGCCCACAATTGAACTCTGCATTGGGAGGCTGTTGTGCTAACCATTCAACCAGCATGACACATAGCTTTGTTGTTTCCTCTTTTTTAATTTATTTTATTTTTTGGGGGTTACATTCACCGTCAAAAGGGACGTTGATTATACCGTGATACATTACAAATACTGCAGTAAAACAACGTAGTACAGTGACATTTAAAAAAAGATATTTAAAAATGCTTCATAGTACAAAAAATCGGTGGCAAAAACGTAGGATAAACTAATATGAGCTGCTGTAGTCGATTTTTTGGGGGGAAAATCAAGTTATAAAAAAATATCACTTGCAATATGTAACAAGTGATTTCTATCATATGAACAAAGAGGCAAAAAGAGAGAAGAAAGACAAAGGAAAGAAGAGTAAGTCGAAAAAAAATGTTTTTGGCGTGGCCAACGTGATGACGTCACGCCGCCGATGTGCTTCAGCGTTGGCTGTGGAGGAATGTGCGCAAACTTTTCCGTCTTTCTCCTCGGGTTTGGCTTCGACGACGCTTTCACGAGATTTTCTGCAAAAGACGGTGCATCGCCTGACAAGTTGGTGCCGCAGAACAGCGGGTGAGTGCGAACGGGACAGCGGGTTACTTTGGCGGAGCTCCGAATCAACTCGGCGTCGCCTGGTCCGAGCAAACTTTGGAAAATGGAGGCGGCCCGCACAAGACGACAAGACCTACGGACGAGACGCCCAGGCGCTGTCCGCCGCTGATCACGATTCAGGACCATGGCTAACACTTTGCCAGGCACACTTTTTGCCTTCGTTCGTTCCTCCGTGGCCTCGTTGCCACTTTTGGGCCACTTTGACGGATCGTTGAGCTTTCTCGCTCGCGGCTTCTTTTGGCTTCCGCTAAGTTGCTCAGAAAAGTGAAATGGTGGCCCAGCAAAAAAAAAAAAAAAATCCCAACGCGTTCGTACCAACGTGATCGGTCGACGTTCTGCTTTGAAGCGTCCATGTGTTCGGAAAACTGATGTGTCGCCAAAATATCGAAAGAGTGCAAGAAGTTTGTGGAATTTGAGCAAAAGTGTGAAGACTTTGTGCTCGACACCGGAAGACTTGAAAATGACGATGAGCAATGGCGTGAGTGTGTCTAAACTTGGATGTGCTCTGCGACTGGTTTGTGGTTGCTGTTTTCGGAGTTTTGTTCTTTTTTCTTTTTTTCCGCGGATGCGATGCGGGCGCTGTCGACTAGGTTGGTGCTGTTTCAAAATGGCCGACTGGCCTTTTTTTCCCCTACTCTCCCGAAGTTGGCCAACTTTCTCTCACGAGCGCATTCTTCACGCGACAATGACGTTAGGAGAAGTGATGCGCTTCACACTAACTAGCAGAAAATGATTGCAAACCACAGAGGTCTTGATCATTTTCTCGTTTTGGCCAATTCTTTTTTTACCTTCAAATCCACTATAGGAGCAGGGTCACAGGGTCAGTGTAAAACGCTTGACCTGTGGTAGAAGGAAAAATAGACCAGATCGTCCAGATGCGTTTTTGGTTACATCGATTATACAATCCCAAATATTGGGGACGATTGTTCTGATATTTGAAGCGGGCATCAGTACAGCTCTGTTCTTGTAGCTTAAAGAACCGGGGAAAATGTGTTATGGGCAGGAAGACAACATGGCGGCCGCATCCGTGTTCTCCATGGAGTCTTTTCCGCTGATGGATGACGACATCCGCAGTTCGCCGGCCCCTCAACTGGTGATGCTGGCCAACGTGGCAGCCGTGGCGGCAGCGGACGCTGCTGAGGGCAGCGTGGCGGATGACAAAGAGATGATGGAGCTGCAGACGGTGCCGTGCGGCTACTCGGACAACGATGACGAGGGCACCATCAGGTGAACGACGCGTGCCGGAGCCGCCTGCCCTGAGCTTGACGTTAACACGTCGTTCCTCCGCAGCTACGATTACGACAACAGCGACGCCACCGACGACATCGTCGACTTCCCTGAGTCGTCGGGGCTCGTGCAAAATGGCGGACGGAACGCCAGCTGCGAAATCCCGCCCCCAAACTCGAGCGGCCCCTCGCCGCCAATGTCGCCTCCGCGTAAAGAGGCGGCGACTGCCGTCCCCACCAACGGCGGCAAGAAGAAGAAGCCCTTCCACTGCAAGCCGTGTCACTTCCTGGCTCATGACGAAAAAGATTTTGTGGAGCACCTGAGAACGCACGCTGTCAGCAAGATGGTGGTGGTCAACCACGTGGAGGGTCGCAGCAAGGCCAAGGCCAAAGAGGCGGACACGGCCGAGGAAGGCGAGGCCGAAGCGGCATCGGGGGACGCCAAAGGCCTGATTCGATGCGAGCGCTGTGGTTACAACACTAACCGATACGACCACTACGTGGCGCACCTCAAGCACCACAGCAAGGAGGGCGACGACAACAGGTCAGCCGCCGCCGCTGCCGCCGCCACGCGCACCTTCCTTCACGATTGCGGACGTAGGCAGACGCCTTGACTCGTGTGTGTGTGTGTGTGTGTCTTTTGCAGGGTGTTCAAGTGCACGTTGTGCGCGTACAGCACTGTCAGTCAATACCATTGGAGGAAACACCTGCGCAATCACTTTCCCAGCAAACTGCACACGTGCACGTATTGTTCCTACTTCACCGACCGCAAGAGCAACTACATCCAGCACATCCGCACGCACACGGGTGAGAGCCAGCCGGCCGAGGGCGTGTCTTCTGCCTGCCCTGTGCACCATGTGTTGTCATCGTGTGTGTCCGTGTCGCAGGTGTGCGTCCTTTCCGGTGCCCGTACTGTGACTACTCCAGCTCGCAGAAGACCCACCTGACCAGACACATGCGCACGCACTCGGGTAAGTAGTGTCACTTGCGTATTCTCCGGAGCGAAATCAGTCAAGGCCAAGTCGTCGCCGTTGTCATCGAAATGCTAACAATGAGCTTCATTGTTGTGACTCTTGTTTGTCCACTAAAGCATTCGAATGGCGCAGCAACACGGTAAACTCAGTGTGTGTGTGTTTGTGTTTCTCTTTGTGTTTTGTAGACTTGGTTGTCTGCCTGCCTTGTAAATGGAGACATTCAAATACATCCAAGTTGTGGAGAGTTGTGAAAAAAATGATATTGTGTGATATAGTTCCATTCACTGCAAAAAAATATGACCTCAGTGCGACCTCCAGTGGGCAAAATTGGCAACAACAGTTTGTTTTGTGAAAATGTTCAATTCATGCGTTTGCTTGACCTTGCGGCCGGATTGGACTTTGTGTGCAGGTGAGCGGCCTTTTAAGTGTGACAGCTGCAACTACCTGGCGGCCAACCAGCACGAGGTGACCCGGCACGCCCGCCAGGTCCACAACGGTCCCAAACCGCTGGCGTGTCCTTACTGCGAATACAAGACGGCCGATCGCAGCAACTTCAAGAAGCACGTGGAGCTGCACCTCAACCCTCGCCAGTTCCTCTGCCCGTTGTGCAAGTACGCCGCCTCCAAGAAGTGCAACCTGCAGTACCACATCAAATCTCGACACTTGGGCTGCAACGTCTCCGTCGACGTCTCCAAAGTCAAACTCAGAGTCAAAAAACCCAACCAGCCTTCCAAAGCCAACCCGTCCAACGTGGAGGAGGACATCAACGACCGGGAGGTCAAAGAGGAGCAGCTACCTGGTGACAAGCCGTCCGGTCCCATCAATCTGTCGCTCACAAAGAGCGCTAAAGCGCCATCGGGGGACAAGGAGTCAGAGGAGAGTCCCAGGAAACGGCATGGCTCCGCGGAGAACGGCGAGCAGGAGAAAACCATCACAACCAGACAAAAGAAGCCCAAGGAGAAACCGGAGGAGACCGCCAATGCCACCAAGGCCAAGAGAAGAGTCAAGAAGATGACAGACGACGGACCACATGACCCACAATTGATAAAGGACCAGAGAGAGAAGTCGCAAGCGGCCGAAACAACTGCTCAGCGAGATGGCAACAAGATCAGAAAGCCACGAAGATCCGGCAAGTCAGAACAAGAAGAACTCGCTGGCAGCATCGGCGTCCCCGAAGGTCTTCAAGAAGACGGCAAAGAAAAATCTAAAAAGAGCAAAACGGCAGAAGCGCTCGACCTTTCGCTCCTGCCCGCCTCCAAGGCCCGCCGGACCCGAACAGGTGACAGTCTCCAGTCCAGCTCTCCCGCCAAGAGGGCCAGAAGGTCCAACAGGAAGTCTTCGCCACCTCCAGCGAAAGGCCGACCAGGGGCTCCGGACGTACCGGAAAAATCTGCCCACCCGGAGCAGCCCACTCCCGTGCAGGCGGTGTCGCCTCCGGTGGAGTCCTTCGAGCGGGCGGAAAACACGCAACCCGCTCCGGCGCCCCCGGCCGAACCCGCCTCCGTGCCGCCAGCGCCGCCTCCCAAGCAGCGCGGCAAAGCCTCTGACCCCGACGACGATGACGAAGGCGTCCACAGCAGCCACGAAGGAAGCGGCGGCGATGTCAGCGACGGTGCCTCCGAAGGCAGCGATGACTCTGGACTCAACGGAAACGTTGCCGGCAAAAATTCAGACAACCCGGAGACGCCCACCTGTGAAGTTCCCACTCCCACTGAGCTCAAAAGTCACATGTGCATCTTCTGTGACCGCTATTTTTCCAAGGAGGCCGAATATCGCCGCCATCTCAACCGCCATCTTGTCAACGTGTACTACATGGACGCCGCGCCGGCGAGCAACTGATGCCGAGCCGCCCAAGTTTTGCTGTCAGACAATTCCAGCCGTTCGTCAAGCAAGGACCCGTTAAGAGATGGGGCGGAAGGTTCTTCCTGGCTTTCTCTGCAGCGTTTGACAATCCGTTTCTTGAGCAAACGCCACATTTCACAACATTTTCTTTTCTGTGTGCAATATTGATCTTCGTTAGGAATGCGCTCATTTGGGTTACGGCAACTCGCTCCACCTCTTCTATCAGTTTTTACAATATTTGACAGTCACCTTTAAATAGAACACGGTTTAATATTATATATGCATTATGGATGTCATCAAACGACAGATTAGAAATACATTGCGTTCCTAATCCTGCGGCTGCTTAGTGCATCACATTTGGAGATGAATATTATGAAATCGATAAATGAACGCTTGCCGGATATCGTAGCTTCCCGACATGTGGACCCTTACGGAAATTAGACGTTGGTGAAATAAAGCCGTCTTGATATGATAAGATGTTTTTGAGTCTTCATCGGTGCGCAGGCGCTTTCTTCTTCACCTTGGCGCTCTTCAGGCGGACGTCGGGCAGCACCCTCGGCGTCATCGTTTTGTAGGCGGCCGACTTGGGGACGCGCGCTCCCTTCAGTGAAACCACGTGAGGGAGAAGTGCGGGAGTTCTCAGGCCGAAAGCCGCCGAGGGTGGCCCGTGAAGCCTCAGCAGCGGCACCTCGCCCTCCAACACCGTCACCGCCACCCAACCTGGATACAGTCGACGGTTCTGTCACCACAAAACCCAGGCCAGTTGGCGGCGGGCGGCGTACCTGCGGACGACAACGTGATGTCGGCGGCGGCCTCCAGATGACCTCGACCCTCCAGCCGGAATTCCTGAGGCACCAACGCCGGGAAGTCCTTCATGCGCTCCGCTCCTCCCGCTGGCACCTGCAGCAAAAACCGCAAGAACGCCATCACCGCATTTGTCTCCACGGAATCCAAGGTGGCCGACCGCTCACCCCCAGCAGCTCACGTCCGGCGTGTTTCTGATACACTGTGTCGGCATTCTCAACACTGCAGATGTGAACCGGAACATGAGCGGAAGCGATGACGGAAAACCAGCAGGACTTCTCCCCCTGGAATGTGTTCCAAATGAGGTTAAACCTCAGGACGCCCTCGAATGGACACGCGTGCAGTGTTTCTGCTCGACAACTTCTCGACTCTAACTGACCTCCAGGAGGTCGATCCTGGCCAGAGCGCCGACAAAGAGACTCATTCCGGCCTTCAGGACAAACGTGCGAGGAACAATAGCCTGCGTGGGGACCACGGCTTTCACTTCCAGTTCGTTGAGCAGGCCGAGGATCTGCGGACACCGGTTGACTTTTGCTTTAATTCGGGAAACGCGACTGAACGGCCGAGCGGGCGCTCACGTCGCGTTCCTTCGTGATTCCCGGCGTGTCAAACAGCCAATGCGCATCTTTGAGCTCGTTGTACGTCAACTCGCCAGGCGAGTCGTCTCGTTTTCCTGTAAAAACTCCGTCGTGAAAACCGTGCAAGACCGTCGCCAATCAAGTTTCTCACCCGTCGTCACGGTTCCTTTGTCATCGTACTCTTCAAAGGCTAAAGTGTCGGGATCAAAGTCGATGGTTCCTTGTTCGCCGCCTGTAGGTAGGAATGTTCGACCCACACGACCTGAGCACAAAAAGCAGAGTCGTCGCCGTCCGACGTGTGCGTGGCCCCGCCCGCCGCCCATTCGCCACATACCTACTAAGTACCCCCGACGGCGGAGGTCTTTGAGCCGCTTGGCCTCGTCGGGCGACAGGTCGTCTTCCGTCTGCCGGCGACATTCCTCGAGACGCTTATGTCGTCGAAACATCCGGTACGGCGTGGGGTTGATGATGGGGAACTTGAGCAGGTTCAGAGTGGTCCCTGCGGACAAGATGGCGCACACTCGCAGTCAAGCGGGATGATGAGCGGTCGCGCCATTTGCGACGAACTCACCGGGCCACGGGGAAATGGTCGCTTTGCCGATGACGTCGGAGGCTCTGGACTTGCAGTAGTCGGACTGGAGCAGCGTATTGAAGAGTGTGGACTTTCCCGCGTTGGCGCTTCCCACCAGGTACACGTCACCTTTGTACTTCCAAGCCCTTTGCAGGCTGGAGATCAGACCCTCAATGCCGTAGCCGGTCTTGGCGCTGATCAGGTGGATGTCGCTCACCTGATCCCCCAAGCCGGCATCCCGACAGAAGCTATCCAGCTGCCGTCGGATTCGTTGCAAGTAGTTGGGCGAGTCCGCGGGAAGGAGGTCAATCTTGTTGCCCAGAACCACCACGTGTTTGTTGCTACCCACCAAGTCCGGAAGATCCGGTACAATCGAGTCGGGGACATCCAGGAGGTCCACGATTAGGAGCACTAGCGCTTTTTGGGAGCGGATCTTCTGCACCACGTTGCGAAACTCGTCCTTGGACACTCGCAGGCGGAGAGCCTTTTGATGGTGGCGCAGCAAATGACAACGCTGGCAGGTGGCGCTGTTGAGCCGGTCCTCCTGCAGCAGAACCTTGTACTTTTCGCTGGGCAGGTACCCCGGGTAAGCGATGTCAGCACAGTGCAAGATGGCGCCGCAGCCCGAGCAGTGAGTCTCACTAACGGGTTCCTTTGAATCTGGCGTCCCGTAGATCTTGTGCTCATTCTTCAGCGCTGCCGTCTTTTTCTTCTTGGAAGCCACCACGCTCGGGAGCAGCGGGAAGTCGGCGTCGTGGAACTGAATGAGGGATTCCAACTGAATGAGGGATTTTGCTTCGAGGCCCGGTCCGCTTGCATCCTTTACATGACGCTGAAGGGAGCTGCCGTGAGTCTGCTGAGAAGCACGAGGAGGAGGCGCAGGATGAGCCGAAGTGTGCTGTGGACCTACATCTGTCAAAGCTGGTTCCTCCTCCGGATCTGAAAAAGACACGAGACCACTTCAGTAAGAAGCTGATGCAGGAAAACTGCCGGGAGGGTCCAAAGCCAGACATAATCATTTGGGAGCTTTATTTATATGTTTTATTTAGATTGCACTTTTATTTTTAGACCGATCGATAGAGGACATTTGAACACCGCGCATGTGCAGTGCTGACCTGTGAGCTCTTCGAACCAGAAGCGTTCTTCCTGGCCGGGGTCCACGGTGCAACTCCGTTCGAGTTCACGCGAGCGTCTGCCGTGAGTGTAGCCGCTCGAGACGCGTCTTGACGTGGCCTTCGAACATGGAAGTGACACGGTCCATTTAGTCGTGCGCCCAAGCGCTAGCCCCAACCTCGTGGCCACGCGCCCCACATTCAGCATACTTCTTGAACGGCGTGACGTCACTTTGTTTTTCTCCACCGAAGTGCCGTTGCTCTTCTTCTTGCTGCGGGTAACAGCGGTTTGTAAACGCAAACAGTGCATTACTGCCACCTAGTGATAAGTCATGGTAACTGCAATATCTTTTTGGAAAAAAATATTTCTACACAGGTATAGAATAATTATTGCGTGTATTCCAGTTGTCCTTTGAAATTTTGTTAGAAATCTAAATGACTGACGTCACAGCTAGGATGCAGTCAAGATCAGGGAATGTTTGAGAATATTTGTCATTTTTCACACGTTCTGAGTGTTGTTTGTCACCTAAATGTTGAACAGAGGCTGTGATGTACCAAAGTCAAATTCCTTGTTTGGCACGCTCAAACATGGCGAATAAAAATTCTTGAATCTTGAAATGTCAAGCCCCCCCCCCCCAAAAAAAAAAACCAAGCGCAAAATAAAACACGTGACCTCCACGCTGCCTGATGACGTCAGAAAAACTCCATCGCAGGTTTTTTGGTTTACGCACTCGTCCACTTGACGTTTTGAAAAAATGATCCGCTTTTCACGCCTGCTGGCCCGTTTACGTCACTCGCCGGATCCTCAAGTGAGTTCACCAAACCCAACCGAACTTGACACTTTTTTAAAGTAATCTTCATTGTGTACTTTTGTGTGCTCCTCGCATCACGTGACATTGTGTGTTCACACATGGCAACCTGTGTCACGTACGGTCCAGCTGACAATCGATTTGCAACGTTTGATTTGTCAATTAAAACATACTCTGGAGCAGTTCTCTGGAACAGTTCGGGGGAAGCGACAGATGCACATACACGCACACTCAGTTGATCTTTGGACAAGATGGAGTGGAATGTTTCAGGTTGAAAATTAACCAAGTCAACACTACTACGATACCACTCCATGACGGCTGGCGTCCCTGTGGCAACAAACAGTACAGATTAAAAATATTTTTTTCATCAAAAGCACATTAGGAACACGCAATAAAACACCTCAAGACGTTTTTTCAGGATTTAGAATGCAAATATGTATGTGTGTGTGGTTTTTTTTGTGTGTGTGATCAGCGCTTGGCAGGCCTCTCAACAGGAACTCAAGGAGGTGAAGCGTTGTACGAGTTCCGCACCTACCAAATTCGTCCGGACCAAAGCTCCGCCTTCCTGAAGTTAACCAATGAGAAGATCCACCTCAGGACCGCCCACTCAGAGCTCATTGGTTACTGGAATGTCGAGTACGGCGCCATTAATCAGGTCTTACATATTTGGAAATACGGTGAGGAGTCTCGGTCCATTCGTCGCAGGGGTCCCGCACCTCTGGGACTGATGAATAAGCTCCGCCCATCCCTTCGCTACAGACTCCTTCGGCCATCGCGCGGCGGTGCGTGCGGCCCTAGCTCAGGACGAGCGCTGGATCGCTGAGTACATCAGCAAGGCCATTCCCATGCTAATGTGTCAAGACAACCACGTCGCCGTCCTGCTGCCCTGGAGTCGCATCAGCTCGCCACCGCACCACGGAGGTCAGTCATGCGGCATCACCTTGTTTTACGTCATGCCGCCATGTCATGTTTTGTCACTCCACGTCACATCAAGCATGCCACGCCACATCAGGCCTGTCTGATGCCGGGGACTTATGGAAATGTTGAAAAAAAAAATCTGGAGTAATCAGAAATACCCAAAAGTCTGGCTTGGCACGTGTTGGTTTCAAATATATTTGGGAGGGGTGCCCTGCGGCCCCCCCTCTAGCTCCGCCAGTGCTCTTCAACAGTCTTCTCATGTGTGACCTAATTTTTTTGACATGTCAAACCAATAATTCATTACGTAAGGTCCGGATGTCTTATATCTTTGTAAACCCGTGTTTTTCAGGGGTCTTTGAACTGGCCTCCTTCAGGACTCGTGTGGGCGCCGCCTCAGTTTTGGCTGCGTCTCTTCAGGACGCCGTCGCCTCCCGTGACTCCTGCGGACACAGTCACTTAATCGGTGCTTTCCAAAGCGACATTGGCCAGATGGATACAGGTCAGTGCAATGTGCGTACGCCGGCGTGTTTGTCAATACGCGTGACGTAATTTTCCTTGCCAGTTTACGCCCTGCGTTGGTTCAAGAGCGCCGACGAGCGTCGGCAAGCGGAAAGTGAAGCAAAAGGTGAGAGCTCGCCCGGCAGGCCATGACATCGTCATGATTTTAAAACGGAGCTCAATTGGTGAGCGCCATCTAAACGTGTCCTTTAGCGGGCCGCGGATTGAGCCTGGTGGAGTCCCGGAAGACCAAAGTGATGTTCCCGTGTTCCTTCTCGCCGCTCAAGTGATTTCCTGAAGGGTTGTCAGAAAGTTGAGCCGTCGATCCCCAGTCGTGTAGTGCTGTCACCGCCAGGACACTTTTTTTTTTTTGCTTCCAAATAATAAACTTCTGGAACAAACTTTGTGCATATGTGCTGACATGAACCATTCTGTCATCAGGCAATATTACAAACAAAAGCAAAAGTTTTTGACAAAAAATAGATGAATGAACAGTTGCCCTTTCCACACAGACGCACGCACACTCAAGTTGAAAGCCGGTCAACACGCAGCCGACGACGCGCGGCGGCGGTGCAGGGCGGGGCGGCGTGTTTTGTCCCTGCGGCGGTTGTTGTTGTTGCCTTTTTACGCTGACACAGCGGAGTCTGCGAGCGGCGTTGATCCCGAGATTAGACGCGCACAAAGGCGCCGTCACAACATGAGTGCGCGTGGTGGACGTGTGCGTAGTGCGGGCGGCAGCCTATATGTATACATGTAGTGTGTACGTGACCCACTTCCAGGATGGCTCTGGCGGACGGCATGTTGCGCGCGTGGCTGCTTTTCGTCTGCGTGACGCTTGTCCTCTATGCAAGTGAGTTGCCCTTCATGCACAAAGACACGGCCATCCCTGGCCTTGCTCATCATTAAAGACGCTTCATCTTTTCAGATGCTGAGGACCAAGCCAGGATCTTCAGGAGGGTATGATAGCGAGAATGTGGCCTTGCGTTTGCTTCTCAGCACGTGGTGACGTTTGTTGGTCGGTTTGTGTTTTGTTGGCAGCCCCAGTGCAGCGGCACCACTCCGACCCGAGCGTGCCCGCTCAACTACTCGCCCGTGTGCGGCAGCGACGGCGTCACCTACCCCAACGAATGCGCTCTTTGCATCCACCGACTGTGAGTACGCGCAAGACAAAGTATGTTGCAAGTGGACGTGACAAGTGCGTTGGAAAATTTAGAAAAACTCTCCCGAAAAGAGTCTGCGATCTGCGAACTTTTCAGGCCAGCTTGTTTAATGTTAACGCTAATTAGCATCTTTGTCGCGGTGCTTTAAGAATTTCTAAGGGTGCAGCAACAGCACCGTTTTTACACTGGTGAGCAAGGTGATTAGAATTAACAAATACGAATTAATGAATAAACTGGATGAAATTTAATAAGACGCTTTTTTAAAAAAAAAACGACTATGTAAAATTATAAATATATACTATATATATCAGTTGTTTGGCTATTGCACTTTACTTTCTATTTGCCAATATTTAGTGACCTTTTGTTGTGTTATCTAATTGCAGTCCACAAATACTTCCCAAAATATATACACAAATAAATAGCTAAACTAAAAAATGTTTTCCAAACATGTTCCAGAAAATAATTAAGAATTAAAAAATAATAAGAAGAAGAAGGAAAAAACACAATTTAAAAACAAAACAAAAATCTGAAGAAAAAAAGAAAAGTCAAACTGTACTAAGCCTGCTGGAGAACATTCTGGTCTACACCTGAACGCACGCACAAACACACCCAACCATTCTCACGGTCATGTGACCTCATGTATTTATGTGTGTGTGCAGGGAGAAGAAGTTGGACATTGTGATCACTAAGGATGGCCCCTGCTGATGACATTACATCTTTGTGTGTTTTTTTCACGGACTACTCACACGCGCCCACATGCACACGTTTGTCTTATTTTTTTATGGCGTTCCTCTAAATCAGAGCAGCGACTTTTCCGCCAGCTTTTTCTCATTACGTGTGCAAGAAGACGAACAAAAAGAGTGAATATTAACTTGACAAATTGTACTCCAATGAAATAAATATCATGTCAACAAGCCAACGTGTTGAGCCCACTTTCTGCTATGCTAACATGTTATCCGCGTGATTGATAAGGTCATGTGCACTCACTTTCTGCCTTGCTAATGTGTTAGCTCCATGATTGATGACGTCATGCTAGCATGCTGACCTGTTGCTTTCATTTCATTTGGGACACATAACGGTGAAGACATTTCGGCAATAAAAGTGTGAAAATTATTTCTTAAATGTGCTTCTGTTCTAAGAAACAACAACGGTATTTGGCATGATAATAACTGCCAACATTTGGATTGTTTGATTAATATCTTGAAGGAAATTCAGTGGCCTAGATCTCTACTGTTATTGATTTACCGTATAGTTCGAAGTGATGCTAATGTGATGCAAATGTCAAGGTGAGGTGATGTTACCGTAGGCTTCAGGTAAAGTTAACATGATGCTAACTTTAGATAATACGGTACTGACAAGTTGCCAACATGATACTAAAGCAATTCTCACATGAAACTACGGTCATGCTAACATGTTGCTGAGGTGGTGCTAACACCACGCTGAGGTGTCAGTGCGAAGGCATCCGGTCAAGTGGACTTCCTCACTTTGTTTTGATGTCCGCCTCCATATTGTCTCAGATGCTTCCTTTTTCCTGTCTGCTGGCTTCTGATTGTCTTTGGCGGCAAGGACAAGGAAAGGAAAGGAGAGCAGAGGAAACTCCACCAGCGCCCGGGCACCCGCCGAGGCGCTTGCTTCCTGTCCGCATAGCAGCAGCGGTAGCGCAGCAAAACTTGAAACCTTACTCCTTCCCTCATCACCTCGGACATGAACGCATCACGACATTTCTTTTCTTTTTCTGTCATTTACAGTATGCTAATGAACGCATGTAACCTGACACAGGTTCATTTATATTGTTGTAAAATGACAACGAGCTACTCATTGCATGATACGGTCTTGAACATTTTGAATCAAATTGCTATCCAACTGAGTTATTCAACTTTAAAATAAATCCTACTTAAATGGAGTGTTTTTATTGGAGAGACGCACCCCCCAATTATACATCACGATTAAAACCAAATCAGTATAATATAATAAATAAAATAAAAGTATACAATATTATAATTATCTATTTAATGTTCATATTTAAACTCCAAACACATATTTAATACAATGAGTAGCATGTGATGATAATGATTAAATCATAATTCTTTCGAAGAAAAAAAAGCAAATATTTGAATTGCGAATCTGCTTTGCGTATTTTAATATCTTGCGTGTTTATTAATAACATTAAATATTGATTTTAACATTGAATGTCGCGTCAGTCTACAACAGGAAATCGGGACTTTTGGAACTTTTGTTTTGAAATAGAGCAACCCGGAAGTTGTATACGTTGTTCTTGCTGTGCCTTGACATTGTGAACGTCGGGCGTGTTGAACGTCTGCAATCCAACAGAACTCGCGCAACTCCCACAAGTCTCAGCACCTGAGTGGATGTGGGTTTGGTTACAGTCCCGGACTGCGTGCGGATCTTGTCAGCCGAACCGAACCGGGGAGGAAAAGGAACCGGAGCACGAGTCAAGTGAGTGACCGCAACGGGTCAAGTTGTTTCGGTCGCGGTTCGGTTCTGTCAGGATTGGACCCAACCGGAAACACACGCACGGACCGTTTGTTCTTGTCCTGCTTGACTGGTCTGGCAGGTCTGCGTACTGGTTTTGCCAGTCTATCTGGTTCTACTGGTTTTAGTAGTTCTACCGCTCTGACCGCTTCTGCTTGTTTTGCCGGTTCCTCTGGTCGGACTGGTTCTAGCTGTTTTGCTTTTTCACTGGTGAGTTTCACATGAGCATTTATTGGTTCTTCTGGTTTTTAGTTGTGGCTTTGGTCCAGTTTTCCAGTTGGTCAAATGTCATGCAATTTTGGCTCAATTGCAAATCCAAACTCTGACGAGCAACGTCTCCTCCTAAATTTTACCCCCAAAGTTGCTGTGACGCAGAAAGCAGTTCTCGTGCACCTGACCTGGTTTTCACGTCTGTCATGATGGTTCTGGTCTGGTGTAACTGCGTCTAATTTCTACTGATGGACTTCTTGATGTTGTTTTGTTTTGTTTTGGACATCATGGAGGTTGGACACCGTGGGATAGTAGGAAACGCAATTTCGATCTCTTTGTATGTCTTGACATGTGAAGAAATTGGCAATAAGGCAGACTTTGACACACCTCTCAACAGCAAAAAAGGCTATAAAATGACTTTTCATGGTTAATAGTTGATATTAAAATACAAATTTCAGTCCTAAAAGGCACAAAATGTATTTTCAACTAGCTTCACTGATGTTGGATTGAAGTCATGTTGTTGTATCGAATTCAGTAATTCTTTTGCATACCACCAGAGGGAGCGCATGTGTAGCAGACTTCTAGAATAATTTTTTTTGTCAAATGTCTTTGAAAGAAGGGCGATGCCTGGTATCACTATCTGCTCCTTTCTCGTTTGTAGAAATGTGTGTGCGTGTGCTAGTAAAGGAAAAGGAGGTGTTTGTTTCCTTTCTGACCTTGGGGGGAGGGTGCGCCATCGTCCTGCCTAGCATATACGCACATACAAAGAGGATGTTGTAAGGCGGCATGTTCCTGTTGAGAACTTCCTGTTGTGATGTCACGGCCATTCGCTTGGCCCTTCCTTTCCTCTGGCCGCTTCCTTAGCGCTCGCTGCGTGTGCACGAGCGTCGCGGCCTGACATCTGTTGCGTAGCACCACAGCGTGACATCACAGCGTGATGACATGACGTGACATCATCTGCATGTAATTTTGTAGCATGAGTCAGCACATCATCGTGGCTTGGAGTTGGTCAAGTTTGACTAAGTAAACCAGATTAAAACGCTGCACTGTACTGTCCATCATGGGACTTCGTCAGTAGCACTCATGTGACTGACTACCCGTGCTGCTCTGGTGGCTTCTTCAGGCAAACGTGACATGCAATTACCATGGCAAGTTCAAACGCTCGCTATAAAGCTGAAGGGGCCGGCCACGCCCCTCTGAGTACCTTCAAATTCGGGGGTGGATGCAATTTGTCCAGCGTCTTCCTCAAGTTCTCACGGGGCAAACAACGGGATGTGCAGCTTCCAAGTCCACTTGACCAATCACATAACACACACACGCACACACAGGACTGTTTAGGAAACAGACACCCACCCACACACACACAATTTATTCTTTTGCACAGCACACGTGCAAACACACACACACACACACACACACACACACACACACACTCGTGCATGTAGGAAGTTTGGGTGTGTTTGCGTCCTGCTAAGTCACATGACCTGTTCTGCACCGATTGGCGGTGTCGTTTGTCCGGCGTCGCTACGGTAACGTGTTGAGCCGGCGGCGAAACGTGAGCGTTCGGACCGAACGAGGCCGAGCCGTTCTCGTTGGCGCCGCTTGGTTGATGTGAGCGGGCGGGCGGGCAGAGCACAGCAGAACAGACCGGAATGGAACAGAAAGGAACACAACTCCCTTTGTTTAGAAACGCGCCCCCTCGTCGTCCTCGGGAGGGCCGAGGTCAGCCCGACACACATGCTGAACAACAACGCTTCGCTTGTGTGCGTGTAGGCGCGTGCGCGTGCGTGCGTGCGTGTAACAATAGTCGTCTTGTGCTCGCCTGCATGAAGTCATCATCCGTTGCAATCAATGCAGCCCAATCATCTGCTTCAACTGTGATGAATGAAACATCAATTAGGCCTTGAAAGAGCAAGTTGGCCTCTTATTTCCATGACTTGCTACTATGCTAACATGTTAGCAACATGTTGTGGTCACTTCCTGCAGAGTGAGGAACACATTTATGATCCTGTTGGGCCACTCCCAGTTATTGATTTCTTCCTGAGATGCTTGCGTGTTAGCTACATGCTTTGGTGGTCGTTTGCTGCTATGCAAGTCGCTTGGGCCGCTCAGGGCCTCCAGTCCCAATGGAGAACACGTTCTGTCAAAGTAACTGGTTGTTGCTCATTTTGTCCGCTAGATGGCGCACTGACATCCACTTTTATGATATAATCAAAGTGGCTGTCGCTGAGGACTTGGCCAACTTGTGAAGTTTCACGAGCAAAAGAAGCCTGCTAAAATGCTCTTGTGGCATCTTCACACCACGAAGATTACGCTTGCTTGAAAATGTCGAAATATGTGAAGAGAATGAGTTTACATGGCAGACTGAGACATCTGCGCTCTGCCCTCTTTTTTGAAAAGTTCCCACTACCATTGGTATGCTGCGATGAGTCACTCGAGGTTGTCAATCTTTCCAAACGGATGTGGATGTTTGTTACTTGAAAAAAATTTGTCCAAAATAGGCTGTTCTATAAAAGCACAGACAAAAAATCATTATACTGCTTCTTGCCATGCTGACACGTCGGAGACCTGTCATTTGAACATGCTAACCTGTTTATGAAATATTTGGAACGCTTCACTTAACATATTGGCAATATAGTTTCGTCACTTCTTGCTATGCTAACATGCTAGCATTAGTTAACTTCCTGCTACACTAACATAGTAGCAGCATTTTTTTTTGGGGGGGCGGGGGCATTTCCTGACATTAATATATGTCATGAATGAATGAATTTATTTTGTTGAAGGTCAGTTACCGATGGGCCGCTGTGACCGGTGATGGCCCCGTGATGGCGTCAGGAGATGGCGCTGGCGATGGTGGTCATGGCGACGCTAGATGCTAACACGGCGGTGGAAACGCTTCTGGCCGCCATCCATTTGGAGAGGTCAGAAGTCACTCGATGCACAAAGCAACCCAGGGGCCGTTTTACAATCATTTGCCCACTTCTTGCGTCCATGTCGTTCCTCACAGGTACCACGCCTCCTTCCAGAGAGCCGGGCTCCTATTGGCCGCCGATGTGGCCCACTTGGATCACGACGCGCTGGTCAGCCTGGGAATCACGGCCACCGGACATCGCAAACGGATCCTGAGACTTCTATCGCAAGTCCAGAGGCGGTTAGCTCAGGGAGCCAATCAGAGAGCGGCGCCTGAGCGACACCATTCCACGACGGCCCTGCCGTCGTCTTCTCCGCCCCCATCGTCTCACACGACCTACGGCTTGGAAGCGTTGAGGAACAATTCAGCTCCGGACCTGTCCGCCATGCTGAAGCCGGTGCCCAAACCCAGAACGGTTTTTAACCGGAGGCGCACTGCGCCGGTTCACTTTCACCCTCCTGCGCCTGACGTCGTGCTGTCGCCGCACAGGAGACTCTCCCAAGAGTCCGTCTGCTTTCCGCTTTTAGACGGCATCAACTCACCTTTGTCCGAGTCGACGCCCGTCGGCAGATCGGACGTTTACCTGCCGCCCGTTCCCCCGAGGGTCGTCCGTCCGGTTCCGCTCACCACATCCCCGTTGCCCTCTACTCCCACCCAAGCGCACGACAACCAACCGCGTCCCGCTTCCTCTTCACCTACGTCTCTTGGTTGCCATGACGATGGCAGGACGTCCTTATCCTCGCGGTGGTCCGGCTCGAGCAGGATGGAGATGATCTCCAATGACATCTACTGGGGCACCTTGGGGTCCGCCCCTCCGACGCCGCCTCGACATGCAGCTGACAAGAACCGTAGGGACCAGAGAAACAGGTTTGGACAACGAATCAATTCGTCCATCAGTCAATCAATGATCAATTCATTTGAATCCTGTTGGCAGTGGCGGCACTTCAAGCAACAACTCGTCAGAATCAGTCAGAGGTGAGTGTGCAAGGTGACATCATCGTGACATCATCACTTTATTCTATCACGTGTGATGTAATCACGCGATGCCAACATGTGCAATGATGTCATGTGTGATGTCATAAGCCATTAAGACATGATTGTGTTTCCACTGGTTGCGTTGACAGACGACCCCGTTGACCTCGACGACGTCATCAGTCCCTACTGTGAAACTCTTTTCCAAAGAGGCGGAGTCAACACGTTTGGCAGCGAAGTGAGTCCGTCGCGCCGCCGTTTTGATGTCGGCACCCACGCGCGATTTCCGTTTCGTTTGTTTTCCGACTCAGATCGACATCAGACGAGACGGAGAAAGCAGGAGGCGGGAGGGGGAATTCGCCGAGCAACATGGGTAAAGCGGGTGTCACCTGACATTCGGGGTGTCAGCCGAGTGCCGCGAGACCATAATCGTCCCCTTTGCAGGTGCGCGCTGTCGCCAGACGGCGACGAGGACCAGACCATCTCGCCGTACGCCAGCTACACCTCCCTCAGCGACAGGGCCGCCACGCCCATCATCAGTGGATGGCTGGACAAACTGTCGCCGCAGGGGTGCGTTTGGTTTATGTCGCTGGGAACGGCAAGTAGAAGAAACTTTTTTGATTGAAGCGGCGGGCGGGTCCAGCTGGGGCGATGACGACGTAGTCGCTTTTGCACACGTTAAACGTGTGTGTGTGTGTGTCTGTGTGTGTGTGTGTGTGTGTCAGGCTTGAGAGTTCAGCACACACTCTCGTTGTGCGTGTCGTCATTTTGGTCCTGTCCTGTGTGTCGTCGTCGTCTTCGTCCTTCTCTTCTTCCTTCTTGACTGGGTGTGTGTGTCTTTCTCTTTTTTTCCACCTTCCGCAACTTTGTTGCGCTCGCCTGACGATGCAGAACTTGTGCTTCATTCCAGGAACTACGTTTTCCAGAAGCGCTTCGTCAAGTTTGACGGCAAAAATCTCATGTATTTTGGAAACGAGAAGGTGAGGTTGGAGTCCATCCTTGACTTTGACGCCGTTGTCATCATCATCGTCGTCATCTGTGGCAGGATGCGTACCCCAAAGGAGTTGTCCCATTGGCTGCCATCCAGATGGCCCGCCCCTCCAAAGACAACAAATTTGAAATTGTGACAAGTCAGCGGATTTTTGTTTTTAAGGCCGATAGCGAAGGTACGCACGTGCATGGGGAAAGCGATTGATTGTTGACTTTGGACCAACTGTGCGTGTTGATGCGCCCGCGTCAGTGCTGAGGCGGCGTTGGGTGTCCACGCTGCAGGACCACGTCCGAGACCAGCTGGTATTCGGGCGGCGCTGGTTGGGTCCCGGTCCCCACTGTCAGAAACACGGCTTCCTGGAGCTGAAAGGAACCAAGTCGAAAGTTTACGTCGCCCTCAACACGGAGCAGATTTGGCTCCACAAAAGCCAGCAGGTGATGTTAGCACAACAGGCTAACACCTTAGCACCACAGACGCTACTCGTTAGCATCTGGGCCGTGCAGAACTTCGATGTTTTTCCGCACGCAATGCCGACACGTTTCCACACGCAACTTGCCGTGTCTTCCAGCCGTGTGTGTGTGTGATATCTGTTTTTGGACGGTTTCAGTGTTTTCGCACCGGGATCGGCATCACGGTGATCGAGGCCCGCGGCGCCACCATCCGAGATGGGAAAAACAAGAGTTTCGACCTCATCACTCCCTACAGAACTTTCAGGTACCACCTTGGGTCTTTGTCACCTTCGCTGGTCCGTTGCCACGGCGACCTGTCATCAACTCTCTGCCTCTCCAGCTTCACGGCCGACTCGGACCGGGAGAAGCGGGACTGGATGGAGGCGCTGCAGGAGGCCATCGCCGAGACCCTGTCGGATTACGAGGTGGCGGAGAAGATCTGGTCCAACCGCTCCAACCGCACGTGTGCCGATTGCCAGGCCGTCAACCCCGACTGGGCTTCCATCAACTTGTGTGTGGTCATCTGCAAGAATTGTGCCGGTACGCCCGCGTTAGCTACATGCTAGCATGTTCGTATGGTGGACTTTCATAATGATGTCATTCAATTCTCAAGTGCAGGTCAGCACAGAGGTTTGGGCACCATGGTTTCCAAAGTCCAGAGTCTGAAACTGGACACCAGCGTGTGGAGCAACCAAATTGTGCAAGTAAGTCTTGAATCGGCTCAAGACCTGAAACGACTGGAATCGCTTCGACTCGTCTTTTATGTACTCGTTGTTCGCGTGGCAGCTCTTCATCATGCTGGGTAACGATCGCGCCAACGAGTTCTGGGCCGCCCACTTGTCCCAGTCCGACGAGCTGGACTGCGACGCGTCGCCGAGTCAGCGGCGAGATTTCATCGGTCAGAAGTACCGGGAAGGACGCTTCCGACTGGACCATCCCGCTTTCAGCAGCCAGGAACAGCTGCTCAAGGTGCGCATTTGGAAACCACAGGAATATTTGAGCTGGCGTTCTTTTGACAGTACACCTAAATCTCGATTTCAGGCGGACTTTGGGGTCCAGTATTTGGGAATCGCGTTACCCCCAAAAGTGCGTTGTTTGGAAAGTCTTTTTAGTAAGGCATGTTTTGAAGGCAGCTGAAGGGTTCCTTTGGTGTTTTTTAATTTCGATCAGGCGTGTTGTTGGGCAGCCGAAGGCGGCCATCAGTCACCGTGAATGCTCGTCGTCCGTTTGCCATCAGTCACCGTGAATACATGGAAGTCTGTTGACGTTTTAGTCAAAGAGAAGCAATACGCACAAGATGATATCAGGCGGACGGAGTAAGTCATTTTGATGCCATTGGTGTGGAAGAGAGGGAAAAAAAAAAGGGTGGATGAGACGCGTCTGCGAACTTCCCCCTTCCCGAATCAAAAAAAACATCGTAGCTACCTGTAATATAAAGTAGTCATAAAGATCTGTCAAACACCTTTAAATTGGTCAGGGAAATTCATCAAATTACTAGCGCTGGTTTGCAGTGAGATTCTTTCCTTGCTTAACACAGCGTACTTTCTTTTTTGCTTTGCTTTTTATATCTTGTGACACTTATTGCTTTCATTTGTAGTTTTCTCTGATCCTGTTAAGTCATGTCATCTGGATGTCTTTTAAATACATACACACTGCGGTACGAATGCAGATCCACCTACCTACCCACCTACCCACCTACCCACCTACCTACCTACCCACCTACCCACCTACCCACCTACCCACCTACCCACCTACCTACCTACCTACCTACCTACCTACCTACCTACCTACCTACCTACCTACCTACCTACCTACCTACCTACCTACCTACCTACCTCCAGCCGTTCATCTTTGTATGGTCCTTATATCATCCATTTAATTTAAAACTATATTTATGACCCCCCCCAAAAAAGGGGGTCCATGACTAAACCGCGTTAGACAGAAAAGTGAAATGGAATCATGTCAAATGGAGATGGCGTATGTGGGTGATGATAGCAAGTTCTTGGCAACGCTACATGTTCCTTACCGCACTTTTTTGCGTCTCCCTTCAGGTTTTGTGTTCGGCGGTCTCTGAGCACACACTCCTCAAAACTGTCACTCATATCTTCTCTGAGGCCAGATCCATTTACCTGACAGCCACAGCACACGGACAGCAACCAACGAGAGACCTACTTGATCACTACCCCGCATCGGGTCAGAACCACTGCCCAGACTTGTCCTACTACTAATACGACTGCAATGCAGTGTTGTAGAACATGGATGGCCAATAGAACTTCCTGTGGTCTGGTCCCAGATCCAGGCGTCTACGACGAGATCATGAAGACCATCCTTCATTCGGGCTACCTTTTCAAATCCAATTGCACCAGCAGAGGGACGCTGTCTCGCCGTTCTCGAGAAGGTTGGCCTTGTCATCCTGACAGAACCATGTTCCTCCGCAGCTCATTGTTCCCTTCACATCCCGTCCTCTGGACTGCCGCAGACTTTCAGAAGTTCTGGTGCTCGGTGGATCAGTCACTGTTCCTGTACCAGACGTCGCGATCGGCAGAGCCGTGCGTGGAGTTCAACCTGAAGGACGTCGTGTGTTTGGGAGTGGGCCGACCCGACTCGTCCAACAGCAACAACAACAACGGCTTTGTGGACAGGTTAGGTCGGCACCGCGTGGCACAGAACTTAACCCGCAATCATCGGACCGCTTTTCCCGCTCAGGTTCCGGTACACCTTTGAGTTATATTTGACCTCGGACAAAGTCCATCAGTTTGGTGTGGAGACGGCCGAGGTTCTGCACACCTGGACCAGTGCCATCGGGAAGGTTTGATGTTGATGATTGTCGCCTCGGCCAAAGACGGAACGGGCCCGAAGATAGAACCGCCGTGTCGTGTTTGCTCTCCAGGCCGCGACGCCGCTCAGCTGTCACTGCCTGCTGACTCGGGAGTTTGAACGCATCGGACGCTTGCAGTACCGAGCCATGTTGGACCCTCAGCAGTGGAAGGAGGCGTACTTTGTCCTGCAGAAGTCCAACCTCTTCATCTGTCCGCAAAACGACGGCGCCGCAGAAGACATCATCAACCTCAAGCGTCTCCAGGAGCTGAGTTCGGTGTCTATGAGAACAAAGTCTTCTCGAGACCACGTCCAGATTCCGATTCTTTCTTTTGAAGGTGTCGCTTCGGAAGGCCAGAGCCACGAGAAGAAAGAAATTCTGGTTTTGGTGGAGAAGGGCAGGTGAGCGGACCTTGGCATCGGCTGCTTCTCTTTCAGCTGCTCCCGGGAGGTCTGATGTTGCCGTTGTGTCAGGACGTTCCACTTGCGGGGCGTGGGCCGCACCGACTTCAGCTTGTGGTATTCGGACATCCAGCGGGCCGGCGGCGGGAAAGGAAACGCTCTGCGAGAGCAGCAGCTGAGCAGGAACGACATCCCCATAATTGTGGACAGCTGCATCGCCTTCATCACGCAGTACGGTCAGTATGCCGGCGCCTGGGGGGGCTTGGTGTCTCCAACCACGGCGTGGACGTCCGCAGGTCTGAGCCACGAAGGGATCTACCGCAAGAACGGAGCCAAGTCCAGGATCAAACTGCTCATGGAGCAGTTCCGGAAAGATGCTCGCAACGTGAAACTGCGCATCGGAGACCACTTTATCGAGGACGTGACCGACGTCCTCAAGCGCTTCTTCAGGGAGATCGACGACCCCGTCTTCATGGCCGACCTCCACCCGCTGTGGCAGGAAGCCGCCAGTGAGTCGACTTCCTGCCTAGCGTGGAGGAGCCGCCAGCATCTGCAAACTCTTGTCTCCTGTTTGCCCCTCAGAGACCCAGTTGAAGGTTTCCAGGTTAGACCGCTACAAGGAGATCATCCGGACCCTTCCGCGGGTCAACCGGATGACGCTGGCTGCCCTCGTGAGCCACCTCTATAGGTGAGTCCCGATTGGCCCAGCGTGGCGTGTCATCTGCGTCACGAAATCACGATCGGTTGCTCCCGCCAGGGTCCAGAAATGTGCCGACCTGAACCAGATGTGCACCAAGAACCTGTCGCTGCTCTTTGCTCCCAGCCTCTTCCAAACGGACGGCAAAGGAGAGCATGAAGTGAAGATCATGGAAGATCTCATTGACAACTACTTGTATGTTTTTGACGTGAGTAGGCCCTTCTCCAATGTCCGCTTTCAGAGTGCGCAGCCGATTGGACTTGTTGCTTCTCGTCAGATTGATGAAGAGCACCAGAATCAGATGGAGTTGGAGATCAGTCTCATCACTTCCTGGAAGGACACTCAAGTAACTCAATGGCGTCTCGGGGTGGGCGGAGTCAGTCTTAAAGCGGGATGAGTCAATGTGCTGCTTGCGTGTTCAGTTGTCGCAGGCGGGAGATCTGATCATCGAGGTCTACCTGGAGACGAAGATGCCCGACAGCTGCATCACCCTTAAAGTAAGGCGTACATGTACATCCTGTTGCCATGGTAACAGCCGTCCTTTAACGCCGCTGTCCCTTCAGGTGTCGCCCAGCATGTGTGCAGAGGAGCTGACCAATCAGGTTCTCTATATGAGGAACGTCCCACCTGGTGACAAAGATGTCTGGATGACATTTGAGGTTATCGAGGATGGAGAGCTGGGTGCGTCCTCATGCGCACACGAAAAAGAAAACAAAAAAACCACGTGCATGCTTATGTCTGAGGTGTCTTTTTTTTTTTTTTTTTGCTTCCTTAGAGCGTCCGTTGCATCCCAAAGAGAAAGTTCTGGAGCAGGCGCTGCAGTGGTGCAAGATGGACAACCCCAGCTCCGCATATTTTGTGGTGAAGAGGGTCCCGAAACGGGACGGCATCGACATCCTCACCTGTAGGTGGTGCACACATCAACACACGCATGCATGAAAGCAGCATGGCTCTGACCTACTTACGTGACCTTTAGCCTACAAGAGCGACCTGATGAAGGTCGGCGTGCTGAGGTGTCGCGAGGAGACCCCCAAATTGCTTCAGGGAAACAAATTCCAGGAGAGAAGCTTCCAGATCAAGAACAACAAACTACTGTTGCTCAAAGACAAGAAGGTACCGAATAACCGACTGAGGGACGTTTGAGTGAGGCCCAACGTGTTGTCGCCTGACTTTTGGACTTCAGAGCCTCAAAGCGGAGAAGGAGTGGCCGCTGAAGACCATGAAGGTCTACATGGGGGTCCGCAGGAAACTCAAAGCGCCAACAAGGTGACTGGCGACGCATGGATCAATTTGTTTTTTCTTTTTTCATGCTAAGTTAGGCTAACATTTGATTGCGCTCATAGATGGGGCTTCACCGTGATGTCACACAAAAATCAACTGTAAGTTGCACGTTTAGCGCCCGGCGCGGGCCTATTTGCGCCGGCGGATGAACATATGGACGCATGTGTGTGTGCTGCGCTCAGGTTCCTTTGTTGCCAGAGTGAGGCCGACTTGTGGGACTGGGTGGGCAGCTTCCTCAAAGCTCAGGTGAGTTTTTCCCGCTTCTATCGCCGCCGCCCCGTGGTCACCTCCCGCCTCTGTGCCTTGGGCAGAACGACGAGCCGGGCCCTCCCGTCTTGCGCCGCCACTCTTCGTCCGACATCGCCAAGCAGAAGTTCGGCACGATGCCGCTGGTGCCCATTCGAGGGGATGACAGCAACCATGGCATGCTCTCGGCCAATCAGACACTAGTAAGCAGCTTCCAACTTTGAAATCCCTTCACTCGGCTTTGAGCTGAATGCAAATATTTTTTGCTGTCCGCAGAGGAAACTTCACGACCGCAGGACGCTCTCCATGTACTTTGTGAGTCTCTCTCCAACTTCTGACTCGAGTGTCGAGAGCGGCCCGAGCGCTCTTGACTCTAGCACGCTTGCGTCCGCAGCCCATGAAGGTCCAGCAGGACAGCGCCGAGGAGCGTTCTGATTCGCCGGAGCCGCTCTACGAGGAGGTGGGCGACTTTGGGCTGCAGGTGCTCAAATCCCTGGAAAACAGCTTCCTGTCCAGCGGCGACGGCCACAAGCAGGAGATCCGGGACACGCCGGAGGTCCGGCCGCTTCCAGCCCCTCACGGAGTCGCTGATGCGCAACCGGCGCCTTGCCCGCAGGCCGGCTGCACGCCGTCTCAAGAGCTCCTGCTGCAGGAAATGACGTCGGCGTTCGCGAGGAAGGCCGACCAAAATGAAGGGGAGGAGCAACGAGAGGAGGAGCAGGAGGAGCTCAGAGTCATTTGACTGACACCAGAAAAATATCAACGGCTGTGATGGCAGAAGGTGGCCTGCAGAGGGCATTGCTGCACGCTTAATGTACATGACCTGTGGAATGTGAGGCACACACACACACACACACACTCATCATGGGG
This sequence comes from Syngnathus floridae, assembly GCF_059516105.1. NCBI lineage: Eukaryota > Metazoa > Chordata > Actinopteri > Syngnathiformes > Syngnathidae > Syngnathus > Syngnathus floridae. Next base: position 1,942,122 of record NC_142413.1, on the reverse strand, counting down.
ACTGTTTTGGATGAAGGCAACATTGTCTGTCAGAAGTAGACACTATTCATAAATTGCATAATAAATGTTGCGGCTGTCGAACTCATGCACAAGTCGTCCTTTGGCTTATTTCGATGAGATTCATCATGTCTACTTCATGAATATAGACAGATTCTTTTGTTCAGACAGTAAAAGATTTTAGTTGTTACCTTGCTAACAAAAGAACTAAAAACTTTGATTGTTTGAACCAAAGAATCTTCATCTTGACCTTTGGCTCTTTTGCACGGTTGTCATGGCGACGATCATTTCTATGGTGATCGAAGGTTCGAATGCTCTAAATATTTGATGATTCCAATCTGTGTTTTTTTCCCCTCTTTTGGGGGAGACAAGAAGCTTTTGCAGGCTGCAACTTTTAGAGCCAGCAGCAGGTGGCAGCACAAGCACACACCAACGCACAGGTATTGTTGCGACCAATGATTGACATGAGCTCTCCTGACTTTTCTCAGCAGGGAATTTGCAGAACTTCCTGTGTGTCTCTCCAACTTCCTGTGTTGACACTTGTCCAGGTGAATCGTGAGACTGCTCTGGCTTGGAGTTAAGGACGTGCGGGAATTGGAGTCACATCGGGTTTTACAGGTCGGACACCTGGCACTGAGTGGACGTTTGCATGTGACCTCTTTATGTGACCGCCCCCCGCCCTCCCCTCTTCACAAAAAAAGCAGACCCTTTGCAGGAAAACTGAAACCACTCAAATCTGTCTCTAAGTGACTGAATGCCCTCAGGGTGATACACAACGTGCACACAAACATTTTGTTGGATTTGTATCGGTTGAGATTCCGTTTGTCATCTACTTTTGAAAAAATTGAATATCAACCACATTTGGTTATCATCTATTACGACGATGGAGTCAGCTGATCTCAAGTCTTCGTAAGAAGCAAAACACACACACATTCGTCGTGAATTAATACTCATATTGACCTTGCTTTCTCACACGAGGTCTTTTGGTGTGTGAGTGTATATGTATTGGGGGGGGGGGCGGGGTCGTGGGGTTCCTCACATGAAATCCTTCATTGTGCTCTTCTATACAATGACCTCTGACCTCGGCTGAAGCTGTGAATTGTCCTCTTTTTCTTTTTCGTCTTCAACTTTGACTTCACTTTGCCAAATGTGTCATCTCATTCGCACACATACGCACACACATGCACACACACGCACAGCTCTTTGTAATGTGGACCTGGCTGGATGTCTGCATGCTCAAGTCTGTCACACATACACACACACACACACTTGTTACCATCGTGTGTGTGTGTGTGTGTGTGTTAACTGCCTGTGTCGTCCATCTCAGTGCAGATGTCTCTTTTTAATTTGCGTAGAAAGCAACAATCAGCCCCATCTGGCCCCGTTTTACTTCCCCGTGAAAAATCACCTCTGTGCCCCCCCCCCCCCACTAAATCTCCTCACTAAGCCGCACACACACGCTCACACACACAGAGCTGCCATGCAGAACGGTGTGGGTGTCAGAGGATTGAAAGCCAATCAAAAAGCTATAGAAGAGTGCTTTGCTTTGCCTTGCCGTGCACAGACACAATTGAGTGCCGACGGGTGGGGGCCATGCATCCCCCCCCCCCGACCAGCTCAGTGTTTGGGGGCCGCGGGGTCCCGTTAGCAAAGAAGCCCAGAAAGCCGGGACAGGACAGATGGGTTGAGGGAAGCCGGGCTTGCACACGCACTCTCATCGGTTAGCAGCGTTAGCACAACCGCAACAACTCATCACCGATTGATCACAACACTCGATTGCATTTATCGTTCATCTGCGAACGCTCCACGTCTCTCTAATTTGTTCTAGAAATCACTGCACAACATTTTAGTCGGAATTCTAAAACGTTCTTGAGAGGCATTTTGACCATTTAAAATTACAGCACCTCTCCGAACGATGAATCGATTTTCAAACGAGTTGTCGATTAATTAGACGGCGCCGCTCTACAACTGCATGAGACGCAAGAGAATATAATGGAACGTAATGGAAACGAAATACGAGAGCAGCCAAGACATTTTCTTCGCCGGATGACCGTCAACGTCAGTAGACGTCGTCCTGACGGTCATGTGACATCATTGCGACATCACCACAGCCACGTGACCGTTTGGTATTTGGCTTGCGATGAAAACCTTGCCAGAATTCCTTCAGTCGCAAGACAGCGTACTCGGTGATTGATGTTGGACTCTCAAGAGATGCTTTTTGTCTTTTGTCATTTGCTCTTTTTGTCTCGTGACAGCCCCGAGTGTCCCTCAGACGCCATTGTGATCAGGACAAAGACCTTCTCCTCTTTTCTTATCACAGCACCGGCGGATCCTCCTCTGCTGATGCGCCGCGACTCGCTCGCGTGCCCAAACCTGCCAACGCACGGCAAAGACGCAAGTGAGATGACATTTTGCATTTCTGTAAATAGAAAAACTAATAATGGCCACCAAGTCGTCAAATTGACACTCGAGCAGTGACCCCCCCACCGACGGGTCCGTGTTGGGCCGCACATTGACGCTGAAGGCCCTGGGCAGATTACATTCACATGGCAACGCATACACGCTGACATCTGATTGGACAATGTAACGCTAGAGCTCAGCCCGGAGACATCTGCAGGCCACGCAGATAAACACTTGCTCGGCATTGTTGGGGCGTGGCCTCATCGGCGGCGAACGTGTGAGGAAAGCTCAACTCGCGTGCTCATGTGTGTCAGCGTGTGTGTAGAGTCACGATGTCAACTTGCAAAATCCTGGCTGATCCCCAAAAGGAGCGCCAGGGCCAGCGAGGCGGGCGGGCCTTGGCTACCATTGAGGGAGGATTACGCACGAGACCACTCAAGTGATTGACACGCCATTCAAATGTTGGGTGTGTGTCTTTTGATGATCAGTGTCGTCACCTCTCACGCACTCAAGTGGAGTGAGGTGCATGTTTTGGGTCACCTGTAGATGAATATTTCTGTCCGTGTTGTGTGGTGATAGCAAGGTGGTGCTGACCCGATGACATCACACTTTCGGAACAAGGCTGGATGACCTTGTTAACTCCCCAGTGTGTGTGTGTGTGTGTGTGTGTGTGTGCGTGTGTGTGTGTGTGAGTGCGTGTGTGCGCGGCAGCTGAAGGTAAAACAAGGTGAGCCCGCGAGAAGGCCGGAAATATCCGCGGGTCCCCGCCCCACCCTCCATTAGAAAGGATGAAAGTGCAAGAGGTGCCAGGCATCGTCTTGTTCAGGTAACCATGGCAACCGCAAAGCCAGCCCCATGTACCCCCGTGGCCTCGTTTCAACATAATCTGCCCACACCAAAAAAAAAAGTAAAAATAAAACAAAAAGCAAAACAAAAGAAAGTCTGGGAAGGTCTCGGAAGGCGGCACCGCCGACGGCTCCGGTTACAGGTCTGGTCTTGGGCCACGCCCCTTTCTTGCAACCCTAATTACAGACAAACACATCATTTACTACATTTATTTTCTGTGTGTGCCCATTTCCACTTCTTATTTTCATATAGTTGTGGAAAAGTATGCAAAGACTTTGTAATGAGCTGGAAAAAAAGTCATCCAGTGGTGGCCAAGCGCATTTTTTTGTTGGACACACCATAAAACAATAAAACCTCTCGAAGAGCGAAGAGAGTCCAGTCAAGGAATGGATGTGGGGGAGGTAGCAAACATCAAAAAACATTAAAAAGATCCACAAAAATTTCAGGGTTGACATTTAAATTAGGGCTGCTTTGGTAATTCGGGGCCTGGACGCATTGCTTCCTGTCACGGGAAATGACAATTGAAAACGTTTCTCTGGACATTTTGTCTGCCGATTGATGGCTGCGGCAAGAGGACAGAAGAAAATCCAAGGTCAAGCCCACGGAGGTGCGATGCGATCGACGGACAAAAACGTTTCGGCCATGTCACCCGACGTGTGCTTCTGTCATTTTTACCTCTCTTTTGTCCCCAGCAGGTCACTTGGCGCATTTTGAAACGTCTTGGAGCAGAGAGCAAAATTGACCACAAGAGAAAGAAAAGAAACGAGAGCGCGCCAGAAGATGAAATGAGAGGGAAAGCTGATCTTCAGAAGAGGTCACAGGTCAAAGCAGCACGACCGCCGCCAGTGGTTGGCTTGACCTTTGACCAGACAGGCTGCTTGACAGCCTTCAAAGACAAGATCCAAAATGTCATCCAGTTATTGAAAATGGACGAGCGCAAATCTGGGAAGGTGCTGCTGGAAGAAATGCCGAAAATGATTTTCTTTTTTTTTTTTTCCAGCACCCCCAAAAGAAATTTTTTGGAAAATGACCAACTGTTGTCATCGACCGACAAACGGCCAACATAATCACGCTCTAGTCGAAACCACACTGATGCCATATGCTGATAGATTACACAAGTACTTTAACTTTAAGTCGTTTGGAACCCGGAACCTTCCGTCTGCAAGGCAGAGTCGCTCTCCACTTTAGCGCCGTGCTGCTGACAAGTAAGTAAAGCTCATCAGACTCAATTGCAAACTACGTTAGGATGAGCTCTTGTTCATCTCAACATACGTGCGAGCACACAAACACACACATATACACACGCATGCACACACAGGTGCGGCAGGAACAGCAACATAAAGCTGCTCTCAGGTCAGTTTGTTTAATGATAAAAGTGTGCACCACCTGCTCTTATGGGTGTGTGTGTGTGTCCTGTGCACGTTTACACAATCACTTAGTGTTTCCGCATTGGACTTGATTGAATTTGTGAAATGTGTTATGTTTTAAATCTGACTTTTTTTTCAGGGTTAAAGGTCACAAAAACTACACATCCTCGTCATCATCGTTGTCATCATCATCAACGTTCATGCTGGTGAGGGAATTTCAATCAACATTTCAACACACACACACAAGTGTTGTGTTGTTGTGGTGCGCAGCGGGTGCGCCGCTGATGCATCCTGTTGAAAGCAGCAGAAAAAGTGGCCTAAAAAGCGGAACGTCGTGAAAAAGCCGGCCAAAGAAAAAAGTAAAAAGCGGAACGTCGTGAAAAAGCCATTAAAAGAATATTTTGGCTGCCCCCCCCCCCCCCGACACACAAACAAATGCAAATGGATGTGAGAAGTTTAGAGCGGGACCCCCGTATGAGAGGGGCTCTGAATGGGCTCTAAAGGAGCCTCTAATTAATCTAAGTACGGCACCAATAGGCCCACTTGGAATTTTGTTCTCCTCTTTATGTGAATGGAGGGTGGGAGCGGGGGAGGGAGGGGGGCAAAGAAAGAGAAAGAAAAGAGAGAAGGGATCAGGCCTCCACCTTTTCTATCGGCGGGCCCGCCTCATTCAGACCGGCCGTGTTTAACAGCCCCCCCCCTCGCCCCCCACAGCCCGCCCGACACACACCCTCACGCCCGGGCATCCGGCAACGGACATTTTTTACATTTTTTTTTAATGGCTCCATTCAAGCTGGGCTGCCGGTGTCGGTCAGTGTCCCGGTCCCGGTCCTGGTCCCGGTTGTGGTCCCAGCAAGGTCAGCTGGACAAAGGCGACAGAAGGGGGCGTTTGTGGTCAATCAGTAACGGAGCTAAAGGGCATGCGCCTGTGGGGAGTTGGCCGGCTTCTAAAAGGGCTTTGAGAGAACCCAACCCAACCCAATCCATCCACCCCCCCCACCACACACACACACACACATACAGCCCCCCTTTGAATGGGCCCCTTCACAATCACTTGAAAGGAGCTCAGGGTGTCCCCCAAACAAAGTCCAAAGCAGCAAAAGCCTGAAAGAGCCTCTAATAAGCTTTTAACTATTTTACATCGGGGCGCTCTCCTGCTCCCTTGCACCCCTGCTTGCTCCTTAGCCCCCCCAGTTGCCCCCCCCCCCCACCTCCAAAGCTCACTGCCATTGTATTTCCCGCCTGATTTATCCTTTCCTTCAAGCCGCGTTGCAAGCTTTTCAACGTCCTCTCAAAGCCGTACAAGTTCTTCATTATTCCGTCTGGACCGGGACCGACCCCTCCCGAGACCTACGCCGGACCAGAGAGCTCAGAACGGGAGCGCCGTAGCGTCGGACTTCAAGACGTTTGGGTGTCATGGACCTCGGTGGTCCGGTCGCCGTGGAAACACTTTATTGCTGTGGAAATTGCCCGAGTCTTTGAGGAGGTCAGAGTTCGGCGAGGATACGATGGGCCGTGGGGTGCGGGGGGTCCCGCTCGGGGGGCGACGTCACAGCCAGGAGCCCCTCGGCCTCTGGATGACTTTTGCGCCGCTCGTTATAAATTTCATGCTAATTGTTGAGCGACCGCCAAGCGACAGGGCAGACGGTCCGCCAAAGATGACGAGCTCATCGCAACTAGGAGGATGCCGGTTACCGTGACGACTGAAAATGTGCACTGCGATGACGTTGGATAGTCGGCCATCGTATAGACGAGGGTCAACCACTTTTTTGGGGTGGGCGTTAATTCTCAGCTAGGGATTCGTTAGCATAGACATCATTGAGCACAGGTCGAGATGAATTTCTGGATGTCCCTCTGAATTTCCATTCATCTGCAAAACGAGACGCGCTTGTCGTTGTCATATGACCGCTTCACTTCCTGTCAGCCAGCAGCCGGCTCAGATAGTTCAGCAAATTAGTCAGGACTGCCCTGAGGTGTGCGCGTGTGTGTGTGTGTGTGTGTGTGTGTGTGTGTGTGTGTCTGGGGGGGGGGTTACAGGTGCAATCAGTGGCACAAGGTGGAGTGTGGGGGTCCCAGGGGAGGAGTCAGAGGTTATCTGAAGGAGCAGAGGGCACAGAACTTCCATCTGCTTCACTTTTCATGATCCTATCAGACCTCCGACACCCCCTTGAGACCCCCCCCATCCCCACCCCCATGCAAGGCCTCCACATGAACTTCTACAATGTTCACTTCCATCTCAATGCTGGGAAAAGCAATGTGTTTTCATATTGCATGGGTGCTCTCTTGATTGACACTTTCCTGTCACTTAGTGGGCGGGCCCCAAGCACCCCTGAGGCAGTGTGCGTGTGTGTGTGCGTGTGTGTGTGTGAGGTAGAAGACCATCGAGAATGTCGTGTGTATTTTTGTGTGTTGTCTTTGTGAGCGTCAGTAGCCTTGTGACTTTTTTGTCTCCGAAACAGTTAATGACTGACTCGTTCAAATGGGACGTTTTCCATAATAGGACTTTTGTCTCGTCTCGATCACTCTTGATTGTTGGACTATGGCATCGAGACACACGCACGGCAGTAAAAACGTGCGTGTGCGTGCGTGCGTGCTTAAGAGGCCTCAAGCACACACTTCTACCTGTCGACCCCCTGACCTTTGAACTGTAGAGGTTACTTGTGTCAATGAAGACCTTCTGACTCAGGCTCCGCCCCCCCTGGCATTTTGTGGACTTTTTCAGCTTTCCTTGGCTGCTCTTCTGTTTCCACATCTCATCTTCCCACCTCAGCCCTGCAAATAGTTTTGTCCGATTTACTTGCGTCCAGGAGTTACCCTGCTGTGAGCGCGTAGCGTGAAGCGTAAGGTGTCAAGTGAGCAGCAGATGTCGGCTCCGCCCCCTCCAGACGACAGACTTGTTGCAAAAACAGAAGCTTAGCCGCCAGCTAATTGCTGCTTGAAGTTGGACAAGCTGTTGAGAAGGCATCATCGGGAGAATTCTGACAAGATTGCAAAAATCTGGCTTTTTTTGGGGTTTTTCCAAAGTCGCATTGTGCTCAAAACAAATACTTTATCTCGAAGCAGAAGATTTCAAAATATTCTTTATTCATTCATTTTTTTATTTGCAAAAAAACTGATTGATCGGATATGATAATGTGATCACTTTGAGTCATTGTTCCCGTCGCGTGTTAACTTTTGCTACCTTCACGAGCTTGATGTTGAAGATTTCAACATTACATATTTTAAATAAATCCTCAATCATGCTTAGAATCCTAACCCTGATTGAAGCATGAGGATACACACACACACACACACACACACACACACACACAACACAACATACATGGAACATGCAGTTCCAATGTGATCATTCGTCAAGCCCCCATTCCCCCATTCTGTGCTTGTATACGAGACACACATTGAAGAGTGTTGTATTTTTTGTATAAAAGTAAAAACTTTATTGTGCTGAAAAGTGTCAGTGAGGAAATAGGATAAAATCTTTCTGTATGTACAAATAGTCCCAAAACATTCCAAAAATAAATAAAGCCAAGTCCTCATGAATAATGAATGAGTCTTGAGTGTGAAATTTCACACAACTAATTGGAGAGTTGACCTTTCGACTTGGCTTGGGCGCTCGTGCACGCGCATGCAGGGCTCCGTCGGAGTGTGAGAAGCACCTGTACTCGCGCTCGCGCCGGGAGGTCCGTGAAGGCGAGGGTGGGGATGGGGTTGGGGGTCACTCCAACGGTCAGAAGAGCCCCCGCGGGCGGCCAAAGAGCGCGTGCTCGTGCGCGTGTTCGAGCGGGCTGCCTGGGCTGTAGGCGGGCGAGGAGGAGGAGGAAGATGATGAAGACGGCGAGGAGGATGGCGAGCTTGTGCAGCAGGAGAACCAGCCGGAACCGGGGCCGTCGCCGAGGGCACCGTCGCGGGGGGGTCCGCCGCGGTCGGCCATCCGCAGTGTCTCGGCCAAGGCCCAGATGTAGTTGTGCGCCATACGCAGGGTCTCGATCTTGGTCAGCTTCGTCTCGTCTGGTAGCGCCGGAAGCACGCGGCGCAGCTCTTCTAGGGCGCCGTTGAGGTTATGCATCCGGTTCCGCTCGCGGTCGTTGGCCTTCAGCCGGCGGCTCTTCCGGACCACGCGTACGGTGGCCTCGCTGCGCGCGCGCCCCCGCCGCCGCTTCTTCTGCGTCGGTGGCGGAGGCGGTGGCGACGAGGAGCGCGTGCTGGCGCGGGAGTCATCATCGTCGTCGCTCAACTGGAAAAAGTCGTGCATGGCGTACGCGTCCATGTGTGCGGCGGCTGGGCTCAGGTGAGCGAGCGAGCGAGCGCGTGCGTGCGTGCGTGTGCGTGCGTGAGGGCTCAGGACGAGCGAGATCGTGCGAGTGTGGCACACGACCGACCTCAGCCCGCCTTTTATACTGCAAGCACACAATGGATGGACCCCCCCTCGCCCCCCAGGTCCCTGCCGTGCCCCCCCGATCCTTTGCCCCCCTGGGGAGGATGAAGAAGATGAATGAAGGCTGCCCCGTGCCGCGGGAGCTGCTCATTTGCATAACCAGCCCGCGGGCACGAGGAGCGTGCCACCAATCACGGCCAACCAATCACAGGCTCGCCACGCGCGAGTCAACCCCCCTTCCCACCCGTTTCTCCCCCAGGTCACGTGACGCCAAAAAGTCCGTCACACGAGACACAATCCGCGTGTGCGTGCGCTCGTTGTGTCGTCATTAAGAAATCATGAGACTGTGCGCGTGCGCGCGCAATATATCAAAGGTGAATAGCACCATTGTGTGCGCGCGCCGTGCACTTCTTTTCACGCTTTGTGTCGCTTTTCTTTCTTTTGCTGCTGCTGCTGCGGCTTTTCTCATTGTAATGCACGCGCAGCGCACGTGCGCGACACCAAACGGCCTCCAATTGGGACCTGTGCGACTTCTTATATTATTAGAAATTCCCATTTTTCATTGTCTTCATTATTTTACATCGTGTAGACAAGTGTTGCTTAAAGCTTCCCGATTTCAAAATATTCGGAACTCATTGCCAAACATAAGTGAAATGCGCTCTGATAAATCAACTTATAAAAGTCGCCGGATTTTTGTTTCTCCATCATGTGGCCTTGTTTTGCTGTCTTGTTGAATTTTTTATTTAGATGCGCAATACTTTTCCCCCTTCTTAGAAGTGGTTGATGTTTGCTTGAATTATTCACTTGCACACTTCCGCAGTTTCATGCGGGGCTGTCATGCACCAAGCACCGTCCATAATTCTCAGGTCGGTCCACGCTTATTGCTTATAGTGCAAAATAACAGATAGTGTTGTCTTTAGATCTTTTTTTAAATATCTCATTTCATGAGATGCACCTGTATGGATTGATACAATTGGTTGTGTGTTATGTGGGGAGGGGGAGGGGGGGACAAGTAGGCTATTTTACAAGAGGGAGGAGTTTATGACGGGTTTTTTTTTGTCTTTTACGGCATGTTGACTTCAAAGTGTGGCAGCAGATTGTCTTCGTGCACGTAAAAGTGAATTTTAAAAGTGGGTGGCACACGCGCACATCCACGCACACGCGACGACAGTAATTAATAAGTGTGCCCGGTCTGGCCTGGCGACAACGGTCAGCGTCACGTGACGTCGGTGCCCTAGCGTGCTTTTGAAACTCAAGCAAAGCCTTAAAATTTGCTGGGTTGAAAATGGAAGCGATCCGTGGAAGTTGTGTCAACTCAATTCTAGGCATCGTTGGGTTGTTTTGGTGCCATCAGTGTAAACTTTGAGATGAGTGAAAATGGGCTGCTGATATGTGTTCTTTCTCTTTTTTCCTTCTTCAGCCTTTGCTGCCTTGTGGACGTTTTCATTTGCTTTGTGTACACTTGATGATACCCCCCCCCCCTCCTCCCCATGAAAGCGCCCCCCATGAAGAGGAGCGAAAGAAAAGACGAAAAGAAGAAAACAAGTGAAAGAGAAAAGCGCTGGAGTGAGAGGTGTGTGGAGAGCAGCTTGGGCGGGATTAAGACACGAGACACCCCCCCCCCCCCTAATTTCTCGTCGTCAGTTTACGCACGAGTGAGGCGCTGCCACAAATCATGTTTGCGCCCTCAACTGTTGTTGATGTTTTGTAAAATGAAGCCTTATGCTAATTTGTGGCGCAATTGGAACGTGCAAATTTGCAGAGGAGGCAAAAGCGCAAGAAAACACAACCTTTTTTTGTCATTCCAATCGTTGGAAAAAAAAATCCGTATTTCAAGTCAACTTTCTATCTTTTACGGAGATGCTTGTCTCTTTTTATAACTTTACCGCAATGTAAAGGGCCCCAAAGTGAAACGTGATAGCTGCTCCGCGGATGCAAATGCGGTTTACATGAAGTTAAAAAAATAAATAAATACAAGCGAGACTGCATGAACAACAATTTTATCCTCTCTATTTAGGACCACTTGAAATCATTGGCTTGTTTCAATTAATTCGAAGTACTTGTTGAACCTAATACATTTATTTACACGAGTCACAATAAATATTACAAAATATATGCAATATTTATGCACACAATATATATACAGTATATAAAATATTACATTAGAATCGATCATTTAAATCATTTAAAACACATCCAGTTTTTATTTTCTTTTATTTTCGTGCGCACAAAGCGACATGAAAGCCATTCAGCTCATTGCATCTATTTCTTGGCAAGACTGTTTTTTTAAGTCACTGAAGAGGGAAGTCAGTAAAATTCAGCGAGCAGGTTGCCAGCAATGACAGCGCTTGTGTTGGCGCATGCAAGCAGTGCACACGAGCAAGCCACTTTTTGGAAGAAGCTCCCACACCTGGACCAGGATCTGGTTGCCGCCGTCACGCAAGGTACGGGTGGGCGCCGTCGGCGTTTCCACGGCGCCGCTCGTCTTGAGCTAAATTATCAGACGAGCAAACAGCGAGCGACAAGTGAAAAGGGAGCGGCTCCCAGAATGCAACAGCAGATTGATGAAGAGGCGGTGGCCGTGCGCGTCCGCGCATTCAGCGCCGTGATTGACGACGGCCACCATTACATTAAAACCTTCCTGGGCAACAAGGCAACAATGGCGAGGGGCCGCGAACGATGCCGTGATGGACGCCGCCAGAGCGCCGCCAAGGTTTGTCCCAAATGAGGGACGAGCGTCACTTCAATTTTGGAAAGACTGCTTATGTTAAAGCTGAAACAGCTTTTGTCGCGCTGTGTGTCCTCACAGGTCGAAATCTTGCATCATTAAACCAAACAAAAAGGCGAGAAGATCTTCCACTCACGCTATGTGGGGCAGCCATGTTTCTGAAAAGGACATGAAGATTTTTGGTGGGAAATATGATTATTTCAAATTGTCAGCCTGACCTTTTTTGGATCCGATCAAGGGGACAAGTGAGGCCTTAACACACCTCAGATTAAAAAATATTATCTGATGAGACGTAAGACAGTCCTTTGTTTAATGTCCTCGCTCAGAAAGACGCAACATTGAAATAAGAACAGCCCGACTGACTTTACTGACTAAATGTGCGTAAAGGTGTGTTGAGGAAGCAAAGATCATCTCACGAGCGAGTTTCAACGATTCAGATGAGGATTCCGGTTTTGATAGCAAAAGACCCACATACAAACTTTGCTAGTACGACTCTTGACTCGAGCCGTCATTAGAAAGGCCACAAAAAAAAAACAGGTACGCTACGCTAACTTGACTGTTGGCCCAGCCTTCGGCGCTAAGATTAGATTTTGTTGAACTGAGAAGACAAAACGGTTTGTAGCTCCAGCTGTCTGGCAAAAACGCAAGGCCATCATTGGTATCGATGTCCAGACTGGTTTTTAGTTCTCCACCAGTAAAGAATCAACCCCGGCTCGCATGATTTTTAGCTAACGCTAGCACATCCAAGTTAACGGTCCCCAATTTGTGTGGCTCAGTTTTCCCTTTTTCAATATCAGGAAGAAAAATAGACACGCTGCCGCCTGGACTGCAAACGTGCTTGCAGATCACGCACTCACAATGGACTGCACGTGTGTATGTGTGTTATGGCTGAGGGGGTGGGGGGGGTGGGGGTCTCTGGGACTGTTTTTGAGAGCAATAACTTGAATTGGTGGCAACAAAAGAAGCGGTGAAAAGGAGCCGAGGAGCTGTGAGTCTTGACTTGACAAAGCTGCAAAAACTTTCTTTCAGCCTAATGAAGCTGTTGTCCGAGGGCGGCCGTGAGGGAGGAGGGGGTGGGGAATGGGGGGGGGACGCTGTCCTCGGACGTGATTTGTCATACAATCAGAATCTTTAGGACCCCGCCACACCTCCTCTCCATATGTCTGCTTACTTTGCATCTGAAAGGTGGGGGTGGCACTGTGTGTGTGTGTGGGGGGGGCTTTTTTTTATGGCTGCACAGTCTCAGTTTGACAAAAGTGACGAAGACGACACACGCACACGATAAAATTGTTGACATTGATATGAGAGCAATAGAAGGGAAAAGTTTGATGGGAGTTGGAAGTAGTTGACCATGGCGACAACAAGCCATCAAGAAAGAAGATCACGAGGAAGATGATGATAGTCATGAAGCCGACGGTGGTGATGAAGATGAAAACAGCAAAGATGATGATGACAGTGATTGTGACGAAGACTGCAATGATTTGAAATGATGACAAGTTGGGAGTGATAACAACGATGCCTCTAAAATTTGGACCATACTGAAGATGACAATGGTAGTGAGGAAGATGATGAAGACGACAAAGATTATAAAAAAAGGGGTGATTGGGGAAAATTGAAGTGATGAAGATGATGGTGAGGCTATTTTTAGACATTCCCAACCAATCAGCTTTCTGGAGACCCCGAGGCCCCGCTCTTCTTTGTGTTTGTGTGTGCGTTAGTGTGTGTGTGTGTGTGTCCTTCTGCATGTGGGTTTGCTGCCATCTACTGGCAGAAATACGAGCTTTTAAACAAAGTCCACATCTGGTGAAGTGAAAGTATTTGTTTTTAGTTTTACACGACAGGTATTTGTACTCAACTTTGAAGTGATAAAATTTAAGACTATTTTATTTTTTAAATAACCCCATGACAATTATTTTGATAGTCGAACGAGGAAGTTGCTGGTTTATCGATGTAGGCGGGACAGAACAGACGCCAGGAAAAAAAAAAAAGCGAAGTAACGATCTGAAATGAGAACGTCTGAGACTCTCAAACACAATTAGACACAGAAGAAGAAGAGCAGATCTCAAGAGAAAGTAACCGAGCGCAGGTACGTCAGAAGAAGTAAACCCAAAGAAGTCGCGCCACTTCCTGGTGCGTTTGCCACAGCTGTCAATCAAACGGGATCCAGGTGTGTTCAGGCCACGCCCCACGGTGAGTACACAGACGCTAAAGTCAAAACTTTATATTTCTTCCAACCAAGTTTACTACAGAAGTGACACTTAACGCAGTACTCAGAGTACACTAGTGTGAACATTAGAAATATTCGAGTAATAGGGAGGAGTTTATTAGAATACTCACAAAGTGTACCAGTGCGCTTGACTGGAATCTAAGGGTAAGCGTAAAACTCTTGACACATCAAAACTTTTGTGGAACGTGTGTGAGCTGAAATTTGCCCGTAACCTCCAAAGATGAACATTTCTTTTGGGAAAAGATGTCCCGCTAATTCACGGCGCCATTTTGACGACTGTTGTTGTTTGTGATCTCCAAATGCTCCTGGCAGGTGAAAATAAAATTAGCCATTGTGTCTACATTGTTTGCGTTCTTCATTGTTTTAGTGAGTGATTTCCTGTCAAGAAGCTTCTCAGCATGATCTGATGTCAGCATCTGCACTCAAACCAATTGTTTGTGCTTTCTTCAGGATAGGCGCAAAGCACTGTACGGGAAATGACATCACCGCCTCATCCGCCGTGTCACTTCCTGCCGAGCTCAGATTGCATCAACATGCTGTGATGTCATCGTCAGACCACCACTACCGAATCTACCGATCTGTGTTCCGCCACAGTTTACCAGAAACCTTCCGGAGTCTTCTCGAGACGCATAAGACCAACCATACCACAGGATAGACTCATCGGAGTCCTCCAGTCGTTCAGACACACGAGAGACCCACCAGAATCCTGCAGAAGCTTCGCGCAGTCCTACAGGGATCCACACGCAACGTTCCCAGCGAAGTTCTCAAGAGACCCCTCAGAATCCTGGAAAACAAACCTGCCATCTTGATAAAACTTCATCCAGATTTTCAAGCAGAAAACCAGCAAAGCCAAGGGTTACCACCAGAACCAGACCTGGATTTGACGATGGAAGAGGATAATGATTCACATCGACCTTCACCCGTTCAGACTCCTCCTCCTTCCCTGAACACCCATCAGCCTTCTACCCCTGCTCAGCTGGACCCTCAGAACACTCCTTCTGTTACGCACCTGGACTCCTCGCTTCCTGTTCACCTGGACCCCCATCAGATCCCTCTTCTTGGTCACCCGGGCGACCTTCAGAATGCTGCTTCTGCTTACTTGGACCCCAATCAGAGTTCTACTCATCAAGCTCCTTCACCTGCTCACCTGAACTTCCAACTTCCTGCTCACCAGGACCCCAATCAGGCTCCTCTTCTTGCTCACCCGGACCTTCAGCAGACTCCTACCACTGCTCACCGAGACCTCGAGCCTCCTGTTCACCCAGACCCCAATCAGACCTCTGCTCACCTTGAACCCCAGCTTCCTGCTCACTTGGACCTCCCTCAGACTCTTACTGACCCGAACCCCCATCAGACTTCTACCTCTGCTCTCCCATACCCCCAAGAGACTCCTGCCCCTGCTCACAATGAACCCCCGCCTCCTGCTGAACTTGACCATCAGCAGGCGTTTCTTCCTGCTCACCTGGACCCTCATCCGGCTCCTCATCCTGCTCACTTGGACCTCCCTCAGACTCCTACTCTTACTGACCTGGACCCCCATCACATTTCTACCTCTGCTCACCTGGAACCTCAGCAGACTCATACGCCTGTTCACCTAGACTTCCCTGCTTGCCTGGACCCCTGTAAGACTCTTCCCATAGCTCACCTTGACCTTCAGCCTTCCATTCAACTAAACCACTGTCAGACTCCTCCACCTGCTCACTTGGACCCTCATCAGGCTCCTGTCACCGCTCAACTGGACCCCTATAACAATCCTACCCCTGCTCACCCAGACCCCAATCAGACACTAGTGCTTGCTCACCCGGACCTCGTTCAAGCTTCTCCACTTGTTCACCTTGACCCCCAACTGGCTCCTCTTTCTTCTCACCTGGACCTCCATTCCACTCCTACCCCTGCACAGACTCCTCCATCTGCTCACCTTGATGACCCTCATCAGGCTCCTCCACCCGCTCACCTGGCCCCCCATCAGATTCCTCTTCCTGTTCACTCGGACTTTCCAGGTACTTCTGAAGAGCCCAAACTTTGCGGTTTCCTGCAAAAGCAGGGGGGCCCTTTGCGGGCCTGGAAGCGGCGCTGGTTCACCTATGAGGAGAAGCAGAACCAGATGTTCTACTACCGCACCCCTCAGGACGTGACTCCGCTGGGCCGGGTGGACCTCAGCTCCGCCACCTTCACCTACCCGCTCAAAGCCGAGATGGGCACCTTCCACATCGAGACGGCCGAGCGTACCTACACGTTAAAAGTACAACTCTGACAGCACAGAGCCGTCGCAAACATCCCGTCCCGCCACTCGACCCGCGTTCTGCTCTGCCCTCCTCAGGCGGTGACGCAAGATCTGATGCTGTACTGGCTGCAGCAGCTGCAGCTCAAACGCTGGCAACACCGACAAAACCAGACAAACGCCTGCCCCGATGCCACGAGCACAGGTGGGTCGTGCAACAGTGACCTCCGGACTTTCCGGTGTTTGTAGCGCCGTGAGCAGCAGTGTGGGGAAGGAATGTTGTGCAGCTGGGCGGGGTGGCAGGAAGCAGGAAGTGACTTTTTCAGGAGCTTCCTGTTGTTGCTGAGGACCCCTCTTTGGTGACATCATCAGCGAAATAAACCACAATCAGGACCCCCATCCTCTTAGTAGTTTCAGTATGGCGTTATAAGTGTGTGTTTGTGTGCGCGTGTATGTTTGTGTGTTTTGCCCCGTCACCATTTGACCTGTTCATCAGGAATCCAGCTTCTGTCGTAACTTGTCCGAGCATCGAAAAGTTTCACCCTCCCGTCTCGCAAGTAGAGTCACAGCCCAGTCAAGTTCAGTTTTTTTTTTTTTTTTTTTTAATGACATCACACTTGGGAGTATTTTTGTATACACCCAGGCAATGTATTCTTCCTGAAAAATACGAAACTAGTTCAATTGCGGCTTTTTGTAAAAATGAATGAGAGCGCCCCCTAGTGCCAAAGCGCTCGTGACTAATCGACTGCTTGTGGTCGCAGATGACTTCCTGCCGATGCTGAAGAGTCCCGCAGGACTGGTGGGGGAGGAGGCCGCCAGCGAGTCGCCTCAAAGGACGCCGCTCGCCAACATGTCCATCAAACATCCTTTCATCCAGATCCAGTGAGTCTCCTTTTCCATTCAAAGGATGGAAGGAAGTGAGGAAGCGAGACCCTTTGCCAACAACTGTTTTGTGTCCTATGACAGGAACACGGTCCACAGTTTTCGGAAGAGGTCATCTCAAGAGTGGCCCCAAAGTGTCTTCTACGTGCAAGCTCCAGCCGGAGGGGCCTCCGCCGCCAATGGCACCGGTATGTACCTGTTGCTATGAGACTGAAAGATCAGCTTCCCTGAAAAGCCCCGCCCCCAAATGACACCTAGTCATTTCTTAAGCCAAAATTATTCCCTGATGATATTTTGCGGTGTCTGTAGGCAATTTCTTTTATTTGCCACCAGGCTGGGTTCCAGTGAGAGCGATGTAGGATTATCTGAAAGTGCTGCAGATGTGGTCTTGGTCTCTTGGATTAATTGTCCCGAACTAGAACATCCTCAATCATTTCTTCCAGCTACCGCATCCATGTCTCCTGCCGGGCTGGTCGGACGAGCGGCGGAGGATGGAGCCAGCGGAGCTCCGCTGGATTCTCCACGGAGGAAGAAGAATTTGAGCTCCTCGACGAGGACGGCGACTATGTCCTCGGAGACCGTGTCCCGTCTCCGGCGGGACAAGGAGATGCTGACGGAGGAAGTTAAGGCTCAGAAGGTCAGGAGGCTCAGCTTGCACGATAGCGTGCACAAAACACGCGCGGACAAGATTGGCACTTCGGAACTTCTTTTTTCTTTTTTTTTTTTCACAGGAGCTCGTGTGGCTCCTCCACAAAACCTTGGAGGCGGCCCAGCGAGAAAAACGAACGTGCGCGGACTTTATGGCGGCGGAGGGCGAGCAGGAACGGCTGGAACTCCTGCGGCATCGTGAGCGCCAGGCGGCCGACCTGCTCGGACGCGTCGAACGAGCGCAGGCGGCGGCGGAGGCTACCAGACGCGATCTGGACCAGAGAGAACTGCAGGTGGCGCAATTGCAGGACGAGATCAGGAAACTGACCGAGGAGAACCGAGCCAAGCGGGAGGTGAGCTGAGTTCCTGTGTCCAACTTCCCGTTGTTCTTTTGAACCGAGAGAGCAAACCCTTTCACGATTGGTCATGAAATAGTGAGCGGTTCCCGTCTGATACCTGCTTAGGTGATCATCAAGCTGTCGGAGCACGTGGCCGCATGCGTGTCCGCTCCACCGAGTTGGACCGCACCCACCTGCGCTCCGGACTCGCTTAGACAACTCAAGCAGCGCGTGGAGGACCTGAAGGTCAGGAAAATGTTCTCGAGAGGTCGCCGACATGTCGGGCTGACGAAGTCACCTTTGTTTGCGTCTGCTTCAGGACGACATCGAGGCCTACAAGACGCAGAACAAGTTTCTCAACTCTGAGATCTTCCAGCTAACCAAACTGTGGAGGAAGAGCTCGGAGCAGGAGCGAAGTCTGATGGTCAAGGTGGGTCGGCGGGATCGTCAGGCCAGCTTCTTCTGTGTCTCGGCCGACTGACGGTTTTTCCCGCCGCAGTGTGCCTACCTGGAGGCGTGGCAGTGCCAGGCCGAGAGTCGCTACCTGGGAGTTTTGCGGGAGCTCCAGGAGAACAGAAGTCTGGATCCGGACCAACAGCGGACGATTCAAAAGATGGTAGAGGACGCTCTGCAGGGGCAGGCCAAGAACATCAAAGCCTCCACAAACAGCCTCCACGACGAGTACGGATTCAAGATCATCCCCGACTACGAGGTTGAAGACGTGAAGCTTCTGGCCAAGATACAAGCGCTGGAGATCCGCTCGCATAACCTGCTGCGACAGGTCTGACCTGACGCCAGCCTCTGGTCTACTGGACCAAACTTCATCCCGTCTTTGTTGCAGGAGGGTCGAGAGCGCCCCCTATTGAGCCGCTGGGCTCAGTATCTTGCCGGCAGGTCGGATGATGACTTTTGCCCTTCGCCAGAACTCAAAGGTCTTCTACGGGCCGGCGTCCCTCCAGAGTACCGGCAGCGCGTCTGGCGCTGCTTGGTCCGAATCAGGACCAGGGTTGCCAGAGAGCGCCACCCGCAGCGATACCAGGAGGTAGGTCCCGCCCATTCCCGAACTGTCACGTTCACGTTGGGTCTGACTGACGTCCTTCCCGTGTGTCTCCAGTTGTGCGACAAGAGTCACACGTGTCCTCATCCCGCCTCCAGGCAGATCCAGTTGGACCTTCACCGAACCCTAACCAGCAACCGCAATTTCTCCTCCCCGTCTAGCCCCGCCCACCAGCAGCTGCAGCGCATCCTATTGGCCTTCTCTTGGCAGAATCCCTCCATCGGCTACTGCCAGGGTCTAAACAGGTACGCCCGCTCCAGAAATACCGCGATACACCTTCAGTACGCCTTGTTTCATGGAGAATCAGCTTGACTCGCTGTGACGTATGTCCCAGGTTGGCTGCCATTGCTCTTCTGGTCCTCCAGAGTGAGGAGGACGCCTTTTGGTGCGTGGTGGCCGTGGTGGATGCCATCATGCCTCAGGACTACTACACCAAGAACCTTCTGGCTGCGCAGGTCCGCAATGATCTCACTTTGTAGAGCGCGGAGCGGCTTGACCGATCAAGTTCCCTACTTCCAGGCAGACCAGCATGTCCTGAAGGACTTCCTGGTGGAGAAGCTTCCTCGACTGGCGGCCCACTTTGACCTTCACGGCACTGACGTGTCTCTGGTCTCCTTCAACTGGTTCCTGGTGGTTTTTGTGGAGAGTCTTCCCAGTGATATCCTGCTGCCTCTCTGGGATGCCTTTTTGTACGAGGGCACCAAGGTACGTACGTACGCGCAATGCTCTCTCACGCACACTCATTGATAAGTCTTCTTGTGCTACAGGTGATGTTCAGGTACGCTTTGGCTCTCTTCAAATACAAAGAAGACGACATCCTGAAGATCCACAACAGCGTGGACATCTACCAGTACCTCCGCTTCTTTACCAAGACCATCACAGATGCCAGGTACTGGGACCACCTGCACCGGTCACACCTAACCTCTTATGAAAGGGAAACCAAAGCAAGGAGGTCAAACAACCCAGGTCGGTTTTAATCGTCAAACTCTCTATCGTCTAATAAACATCCACCTGTCAGTCTTGAGGCGACATAATGCTGCGAGATGAGAGAGGAGGCGGAGTTTGGTGGCATCTTGGCCAGTGGAGCCCTCGAGTACAGTTTTGTTCTCAAGCTATGTTCAACACTGTTTCTCTGAGCGCTGTGCGAGAAGGGCGTCCTCTTCTGGCGTGTCATCACCACCGCTGATCATGTTTTGACTGACTTGTGTTGGCATTGGTCCGATGGCTTGCGCGTGTGCATGCGTGCAGGAAGCTGATGGGAATGGCCTTCGCCGACATGAACCCGTTCCCCGGCCGCCTGCTGAAGAACCGACGGGCGCTTCATCTGGAACGCTTGCAAAGGGAACTGCGAGAGCTGGAGGAGCAGCAGAAGGCCTTTGCGGCGCTCAGCGGCGACTGCTCGCAGCAGCAGGACAGCCAGATGGACAATGGGGCCAGCGAGGATGACGAGGAGATGAGTTAAAGCCAGTCACCGTAATCTGGCCACTTGAGGCTGATTCGTCTTCACGACAGCGCTGGGGGCTCCAGCCTCATATTTCGGGAGGGGGGGGGGGGGGGGGGGGCAGTGCCCTGCCCTGCCCTGCCCTGCCCTCATGGATAAGAGCCAACAACAATAACAGACTGGTTTTGGAGCCAAAACCGGAATGTGTTCTAATGACCTGTAGTCAGGTGAACAAATGTTTACATAAAATTGTCTTCCAATTTCACTTGTCTAGCCTGTTCTTTACAATTCTTTTTTAATCCAATCATGTCCATGATTTCGGGACTTCTGCCATTTCTTTGCGGTTCTTTCCTGTTCCAAAAGATGGTGAGACAGGAAGTGCCTTTTTGCACTTCTTGGCGCAAGCCCTCACAAAAAAAAAATATACTGGCACAGTGCAACCGCGCCATCTATTAATGACATTAGTGTACTGCAACAGTTGGCGAGCCTCACATCTTGAGTCTTAAGTTGCAGTGCGCATTCTGATTTTCCATAGTCCGGCTCATGTGTTAAATATTTTCCCTGTCATACAGCACTTTTTTTTTTTTTTTTGCCGTGTGTATAAAATGTTCGAGGTGAGGCAGACAAAGAGGGCAGCCACACCAAAAGGGGGCGTACGAGAGCCCGCGGGTTCTTCTTCTCGGCATACACCTGGCTAGCTAGCCGTTAGCTTGGTAGTCAAGTCGTTCACTTTGAATTTGTCAAGCTGACAAGGCTGATGTAGTCAAGAGAGTCTGACTAGCTCTTAAATGGTTGGGAATGAATGAGCGCAAAAACTTCTGGGCAGCTAGACGCCTATTTGCCGACAAGGTTCTAATCTCGATGGTACCTGAGGTGACGCCAGTTTGCTCCACTTTTGAAGACCACAAAAGGTAAGATAGTCAACGTTTTTAAATTCCACTTAAAACAAACAAAAGGTTTGGCATGGTCTGTTCCAAAGATTTGTGGATGCTCATAAAAAGTTACATTTATATGAGGCGAAAGTTTGGAAAAACGACTGAATCTACAAATGCCAAATTAAATTAAAGATAGGCCTTATAGGCTTGAATTTGCACGTTATTTAATGAGAAGCCTCTTCAGAACAAATTTTGTATGTAAGTAAAATGAATGTTGATAAACTTTATTGGTGTGTCGTATGATCATGGCACTATCGGTTCCTTTTATTTCTGCTAGATATACATATGGATGTATATTTGGGGTGTCTAGAATGATTAAAAAAACCAAAAAAAAAAATCAGTTGCACCCTGTGGAAAATTGAGCAATTTCTTTTCTGTAAATGTATATTGCCCATCAATGTTTCTGTGAAAGAATTTGGGGTATTTAAATTGTTTTAATTTTTTCCCCAAATGCATTTCACAAGCTCAATTATACGTGATTTTTTAAAAAATATTTTTATATTATTCAATATATATAATATATATATTATCATATTTGTTGTTATTGTACCCCCATTTAACCTATTTTTTATTTGTAAAATATTCATCATCTGAACCACTTATCATCACAAGGGTCAAATATTTTTCTAAATAATTTCTCAGCCCCCATATTTGTCAGTCTAACCCACCTTTTGCCCCGGGAAAGAAAAATGACTAAAACGGTCCCTGTCACAATGATTAAAGGTAGAAGATGACAATCCACAGGTGATGATTTTTATTCGACTATTTTTCTTAAAAAAAAACAAAAAAACGAATATAAGAAAGCATAAATATCAAAAAAACCTCCAGGAACAGAAGAAAAAGTTGAGTGAGCCAAAACGCTCGCTCGAGTCACATGACTTCCACAACGGCCATGATGACGAAGATGACAGCATGCCTGTTTCCTGCTGACCTGTTGGGAGGCTTCAGCGCAGCGCCACCTAACAGGAAGTGTGCTGTGATGTCACAATTTTGCCAACCAGCACATGGCGTTGTCAAATGTTTTCAATGATCCTGGCGTCGAATCGAAAGTGGACGCTGTAGAAGGGTGGCGTGATCCAAAGAAGTTGAACTTCCTGTCCCGTTTGTTGGTGGTTGTCTTACGATCACTAGCGAGCGTCATCAGCACAAACGACGGCACTTCCCGGTAACTTCCTGAGAAGTTAGCGTCTCCAATAGGAAGCCTTTTTTTTTTTCTTTCATTGCCGTCGCCTCCGCCACTCATCACATTTGCGTCGCAACCAGAGTCCCCGATGACATCATCATCATCATCGTCAGTCAGATGGTTAAGCGTCTCTTTGTCCAAATCAAGAAAATACAAACAAACCAACAAGTGTCCTTGAAGTGAAGATGAGTCAGTCTCACAAAAGAAGGATCAAACCAAGAACAAAGGAGCAGTGCTTCCTTATAAAGTGCTTGTTACGTCGACTTATTGTTATTAAAATATTGTTTTCCTGGAGTGAAAAGACAGTAAACAAGTTACACGTTGCTAAAAAATAAATCTTTTCTTTCAACAAGTCCCACTGGCTGCTTTTCGATTGGTCAAGCCGAACTCGTCCCGGGAGCCTGAAACGAGAAAGACATGGTGAAACGCGAACGTTGCGGCTAATCGTGGACTAGCTAGCGGCTACGTGGCATACCGGCAGGTGTTGATGATGATGATGAAGAGGTAGTGATGGAAAACCACAAAAAGGATCAAATGAATTGATGATGATGAAAAAGGATGGGCGAGCAGCGATACCAGGTGTCGTTCTTGAGACAATACAGCCCATATTCCGATACCAGAAGCCGATACTTAAGGCAAAAATAGACTAAGTCCTCCTCGGTACTCACGATTGATATATGGACAAAATGGTATCAAGGCTGACAAAAACTGGTATCGAACACCCCCAATGAAGATGATGACCATGGCAATGATGATGAAGATGATGCTGACAATAAGGCAGTTAGCACGTAGCCGTTAGCTCGTGCACATCAGTGCTTGCGGTCGGTTCTGTCAGTGCACTGCGATTGGCTGGCGGAGCCAGTTGGTATGGGAGGGGCGGAGCTCGCGGGCTCGCCCAGCAGGCGTCCGAAGAGGAAGAGGGAGGAGGTGGGCAGATAGACGCACAGGAAAAGGAAGACGTCGTGGCTGAGGCACAACAGGAAGTCGGCGTGTGGCGTCAACGCGTAGTCCAGGAAGACGGCCACCAGGAGGTAGTAGACCTGGAACTCCTCCAGCTCCTCCCACTCCACATACATGCTGATGCTGGCCCCACCCCCTGGATCACCTCCCGCACTCACCATGGGTTTCATCTCCGCCCCCTCCGACGGCGCCTCCTTGACTCGGCTCCGCCCCCGGCCAACCACCCGCTCGGTGCGCCGGCTGCGCTCCACCAGTTCCTGCGCGCAAGCCACATTGGAAACGTAGCCACAAAGAAGTGGCAAATTCTTTTGAACGGCACTCACCATGAGAGCTTTGTCCATGAAGAACTCCTTTCCCGGCGTGCCGTCGTTGTACTTGGTGTCGATGGCGAAGCAAAGGAAGAGTACGTCGACCACCATCTCGAAAACAGACAGGAAGCAGTGCGCCACCAGGAAGGCGAACAGACAAACGATGACCAGGGGCAGCACCCACTCGGCATAATCCCGCCGCGCATTGAGCAGCACCACGCCGGCGAACGCCGTGGTGGTGACGATCAGGATCTGGTGGAGGGAGAGGAGCTTAGCCCGTATCTGGATGGCATCACGTCCGCTAGCGCGTCCGCCAGCGCTCACCTTCCCCAGGAAGAGCACAAAGTCCCCCATGGCGTTGACGGTGGCCACTCGCAGGGCGTTCTCCACCAGCAGGACAAAAGCGTCTCGCGCCGACGTGCAGAAGCCCGTACTGTTGATGGCCGTGGCTGCGTACGCGTTCTGGCCAAGGGCAAAAACTTTGATTTATCTTTTGGATTTTTGACGACAACAACCAATGAGCCGTGGCCTTTTGTATTCCGACAAGACTATTTGAGATGTTTCTGTGACGTTATATTTTATTATCAAATAGCCTCAAACGAAAGGCCTTTCAAAAAAGGAAGACCATTGTGTCCCAAGATTTGCCTGTCTGAAAGAAGTCACCTGATTGAGATAATTGAGGCACTTCTCCAAACACCACAAGCAGCAGATGCACGACTTGAGCGCGCAGCGAGCGCACGCGTTCTCCTGAAACACAAGGCGTTAACTGAGCTCGCCAGGCCCCGAGATGATGCCACCGTCGGTGCCGTTACCTTCCCTTTGAGCTGCTTGTGCACGTAGATGAGGAGGAGTCTGGGGATCTTGACCAGCGTGATGATGAAGGAGCCTTTGGCCACCGTGCCCACGTGATACCTCAGCAGCCGCAAGGCCGCACGCACGATGGGCCACGCCGGAAGGCGCTTCTTGTCCCTGCAAAGGCGCCATCGCATAGTCACAATAGTCACGATCCTCGCAGGTGCCTTCACATAGCAGTGAACCGTATTCTTTATCCTCTGCGAAGAACGACGGACTAATAATAGCGGCGCGTTGATGCTAGCGCTACGTGCGGTTGCTAAACTGACCTGGTGAAATAGTAGGTGACCACGGCGCCCGCCACCGTCATCTGCTGGCAGGCCAAGATGAACTCGGTGATCCACAGCAGGCCCACGGCATGGAACCACGTCAGGTACTCCAAGCGACCCGTCAGACGGAACTCGGTCAGGCCCGACTCCTCATTGTGCACCGCCTCCCCTGCGGCAGCAGACACGAGCTTACTCTGAGGCTAGCTAGCGTTAGCGAGTACGGCCTATTGACGACCACCCGCTCGAGACGTGACACACGTTTGCCCGGGCGCTGGCAAGATGTTTGTTGCGCGTACCGCTGGTTCCCAGGAAGAGCAGAACGAGGACCCAGTAGATCCAGAAGAGGAGCAGCACGAGGAAGGTCACAAAGGGCTGCAGCACCAGCAGCGGCAGGTGGATGAAAACTTTTCCGGCCACGTGGAACAAGGCGATGGCAAGTGCCACGCGCTTCCTCATGAACAGCATCAACAGCAGTAGGATCACCTGAGCGCGACAAAATCACACCAAGAGCTCGCCACAAAATCCCAACACCACCAAGTACTACTAACGGTCTCTGTACCGTGAAGACGGAGGCGGCGATGGCGTAGACCAGCAGCGTCTGGTCGTCGTCCTGTCCCGGTTCTTCCTCTTTGGCCGGCTCGGCGTTGGTGTCGTTTCTGTGGAGACGGTGGTCCACGTAGAACCACCACAGGATGCTGGTCCCCGCTGAGACAACACACTCGTCACGCCAATGCTCTGACTTTGAAAACGAGGCCGGCGGGAAATGAGCTCACCTAGAGAGCCGAGCACCGCCACCGAGGTGAGGATCCACACCAGTACCGCCGAGATGTAGCGAATGATCACCGTCAGCGTCATCGACAACACTAAGACACGCGGAGGTTAGTGAGTCGTAGACATCGGCGGACTTTGGTGAAGCGTTTGGGAACTGACCCAGCGCGAGGAGACAAAGTCCTACGATGACTTCTTTGCTGGCCGCCACGCCGGCGATGACCCGGTGCAGGAAGGAGTCGTCGCCGACGAAGGTCACCACGGCTTCGGCGAACTTGGAGTAACACGAGATGTCCACGGGCGTGCAGCGGTTGAAGAGCGGCAAAGGCTTGCTGGAGAGAACAGTCACAGGTCAGAGGTCAAGGTCTTGGACATGCTTGACGACTTCTCAAGATTGCGCTTGTGATTACCTGGGCGGGACAGGTAGTTTGGGACACTTGGTGAACCTCTCGGGTAGACTGGGGTACTTGTGACCCGCTAACTCGTAGGAACACAACTCAGAACCTGAAAGACACACGCACACTTTTGTCATCACCATCGCTCTCCT
Organism: Syngnathus floridae; assembly: GCF_059516105.1. Taxonomy (NCBI): domain Eukaryota; kingdom Metazoa; phylum Chordata; class Actinopteri; order Syngnathiformes; family Syngnathidae; genus Syngnathus; species Syngnathus floridae. Next base: position 1,915,773 of record NC_142413.1, on the reverse strand, counting down.
TTGTTGTCTTTTCCAGCTGTTCTATATTTGAGCGCACATCCTTTGGCGTGTTTTGTCGAGTTGATTTGCTGCGGGGATTGTGCGAGTGTGACGTCAAACTCGAGGTAGCCACTCGGCAAGAAGGCTGAAGCTCCAAATGGAGGAGAAACTGCCCGCGTTGACGTGTCTGTCTCACCACGACCGCAGCGAAGGGCGGATGTTAGCCTAGCTTCTCATGCTAGCTCCGCTTCTTCACTGTTGCTACTGTAGCGAACATCTGCTGAGTTTCCAACGTGTTTGTTGCTCATCACACGCACAAATGCCCAACATTTTTTTCATCCCGTGTGCTGTCTGTCACATGTTAACCATTGTAATTACCAACAGACCCCTGTAGATGGCGCAAAAGATAAAGGGCTCGAAGTGATTGAATAGTCGATGATTAACTGATTAATTGTAGCAACTCTACACAAAAAAAAATATCTTCAAGTCACTGTTCTACTTGACATGTTTCATTGCACAGATGCTCATTTGCTCTGCTTTTTGGTCACAACGTTGTGATTTTGGTGAAACCAACTAATGTTCTAGTTTGGATGAACGGCAAAAGCTTTTTCCTAGCATTTCTTTTGCTAGCATAATGTCGTGTCTCCGTCAAATTGGCACTGAAAACCACAGGCTGTCCAAGTGTGTGTGCATGCACGGGTGGGCGGGCTGCTGTCACCATTGAGCGTGGCAAAAGTCGTGAGGTCATTGTACGTGTGGAGGACGTGCGGGGGGCAGAGGGCCACGCAGAGCGCCACTGATTTCATCTTCCTCTGAACGATGTCGATGTTGCAAGGATCCAAGAAGAAGACGAACCTGAGAGGACGGACGCCACAACACGTTAGTCACGGCAAACGCCGGCGCCGGTGAACGAGTGAACGAGCACCGACTTCCTTTCCGTGTGGTCCAGGCCACTGAGCCGGACGCCCTCCAAGGGTGGGTTCCGTTGTCCGCACGTGTTGCCGTAGCTGTCGTAGCCCAGGACCAGCCGGGCCGCGCCTCCCGACACCACCGTGAAGGCGCACACGCTGCCCTGAGGGATGCCACCGCAACAATTGGCACTTGTGCGGCATAGAACCTCTGGGCCAGGGGTGTCATTGGCGATCAGGGGCCATGTCGTGGGGGTCCTCTTTTTTTTTTTTGTTCAGATCGAGAAATTCTTTATCATTGTGGAAATAAACCACATGCGGCTCATGGCGGCATACAAACTGAAACCCTACTGTCGTGGTTGTCGGTGCGCCCTCCGGTGGACAAAATTAGCCACACCTCTTTCTACACTCGGCATATGAACTGTTCTTTTATCCCCCACGAGCCAGATCTGACTTCCCGCGGGCCACATGTTTGACACCCCTGTTCCAGGTTAGCGGGATCTACGATGGTGAAGATGAGGACCGTTACCATGCCGACACAGAAGATGATGAAGAGCAGGAACCAGGGCAGGTCAGTGCAGCTTCGATCCTCCAGTGGTCTCCATTCTCTCTTTGTCCTCTGCAACACGCGCACACGTAGACAAGGCACGTCAATATGCGCGCGCACGCACGCAACCGCGCGCACCGTTAGCAGGCCGAGTGACCCAGCGGCTAATAGGATGAAGAGCGACCATGAGCAGTATTGTTGGATTATGGGATAGAATCACTCGACGCTGCAGACGCGCAGCGAGCAGAACCGAACCGGGCCGAGCTCACCTCCGCGCTCCCGCAGCATCCCATCTCATCCCTGGGTGGGGGGGAGGACGTGCGCGCGATGTGACGGAGCTCGAACCGAGCGGCACCGACGGCCGGGGGTGGGGGAGTGGGGGGCCAGGCGGCGGCGGGTTATTCGGCCCGCATTAAAAGGCCGAAGCCGGAAGCGGAAGCGGGTGCAATCCGGGCCGATAGCCGCCGTCTGTCCCTGCCTGCCTGGTCGTTCAATCGTCGGACGATTGGTCGCCGCCTCACTTCCTGGTGGACTGTCAGCGCAGCGGCCATTCATGTCACTGCGCATGCGCGCTCCCACAACAACAAAGCCCGCTCAGGCGCTTATCGACGTGACGCAATACTCGACGCCGCCACAAGAGGGACTCCTCGCACGCACCAAGGCGGCTGCTTCCACTTGCTACGGGCTGTCTGCTGGACTCTTCTCTAAATCAACCATCAGAAGATTGAGCGGAGATAATGAAGCCATTTTGAAATTAGCCTTTTGCTTGAAGACGCTAACACGATTTTGAATGTAATAATAAAAAGAAAATATTCTCCCGGCGACGTCGCGCCTAATATGCAAATGTCTCCACATACCAAAAATGTGATGAGGTCACCATGGTAAAGGGGACTGTGATCTCATCATGGAGACTGAGACCACACTCTAGAGTATGATGTCATTGTCATGGTGTAGCCCAGGGATTAGCTACACACGGCTCGATCATGCAATTTTAAAGATCAGCAATCACAGCAATATAAAAAAAAGTACATAAGACATTTTATATGAGTGTATGTGAATAATGATGTCACCATATGAGTGTGTACAATATGATGTCATCACATGAGTGTACACTATACAATATGACATCACGTGACGTGATCATGTCGCAAAACAAGATGGTGGCCGCATGTCATTGAGTGATGTCTTCAATTAGGAAGGTTTCAAAAATCACAAGCGGGTAGCGAAGGCAGAGGTCAAGCCAAGTGGTCATTGTAGTGACACAAAGAATAAACATCTTTGCAATGTTATGTCCTCAATTCGGATTTTCTCTACCTTCAACCTGTGGTGAAGTTGGTCCTCCGGACGACTGGCCTCCATCGTGATGGCTGTGCCTTCAGACACACAGAAGGTCCCGAGGAGACTTTGAAGGTCTCTGTAAATTTCGGAAGGCCACAGATCCTCCCGGTGGGTGGAGAGTCGTAAGCCCCTGGAGTGACTCGAAAAGGCTGGCCAAACTTTGAAGGATTTGCAAGGTCCTGGAGCGGCTTGGAAGGTCTCAGACGATCTGCTCGGTCACGAGAGAAGGAGTTCTGCGCTGATGTGCACACAGATGTCTTTTGTCCTTTTGTTTACTGTTGTACCAGGCTGTGTGTGTGTTTGTGTGTGAGAGAATGTGTGCACATGAGACAAACAGTTCATTGATTTATTTGATGAGCACACTTTATCTTCAAAATGTAAATGGGAAGGAACTGAAGTAAATGTCTAATAAAATGAATCATGTTCGTCGTAACATACGTTGAAGTGATTGTGGTTTGTTTTCAGCTTCCAATTCATGAATGGTCGAAAACTTTGGCGAGCGCGACCTCTACTGGCTCTCTTGATGAACTTTGACACTGTCGTCACAGGGGTCAGCACACGCACACGGTTGGCCACTCCACTAGAGTACGTAGCGTGGGACTGAGTACTATTGAAGGAGTCACGCAGTGTCCTCATGCTGTATGAGGACGTTTCGTTTTGGGTCCAGTCCGATTTCAGCTTGTATTTTGTTACCATGCGAATGTGAATCCGCCTCGGGCCTTCGCTCTCAGTGACTGCGGCCAATACAGAACTTCAACTACACAGTCGTCGATTGTCAATGCATTCAACCCTTGAAGCGCTCCTGTTTCAAATTAGAACTTGACTAGCAAAGCATGACTGAAGAAATCAAACGAGGGATGTTCTGGAGCCCTTTTTTCCCAGAAGCAAACCAATGCAAGTATGCAATCTTGAGTTCTCACCAATTTTGATACATCGATTACGATGCAGAACTCCAAGCTTCCATTAAGTGTGGACTTGTCAGAGCCCGACGTGGTTTATATCGCTCAGTCTAGCAATTCCTCAATTGGCCCAGAGACCAAAAGTAAGTTGGAGACCAGTTGCGGAGCTTTCAAGTCTGTTCTCCAGCTGACTGGGAGAAGTGGGCTATACATATATTTAAAAAGAGGTCCCAAAAGCGGACCTTTGAGGGACTCCATATGTCATAACCATTTAGTCAGATTCCACATTTTAAAAAGGTCCTTTTTGTTCTAAGTATCCATTCAAGGACTCTTCCAAGTAGGATTAAATTCCCAAATTGGTGTGTTTTTTTTTTTTATTGTCCTTTTCTTGGCTGTATATTCTGTAGTGTCTCGCTATTGACGTACTTTTTCTTGCACAGAATTGAGTTCAGTTAGTTCTTGCGTGTACCAAATGACATGTATTTGTGAAGTAGTCACGTGCTGAGTATATCGGTGCCCGTTGTATCTAATGTCAAGCTGTCATATTAGTCCAGCTATCTTATCTTGTCATATCGATCTTATCTCCACACTTTGTCTAAAGTTACACGTAGTTTGTGTATTAGTACTTTGAGCAATTGAAGTAACAATAGTTAGTACCAAAAAGTGCAGAAGTTAATACTGGGAGTTGTTGTTAGTGTTGTTGTTGCTGTGTTCCGTGTCGTCCGTGTCTAAGTCCAAGCAAAAATTGTACTTGTTTTGTGCAAAAACTCTAATTCTGAAGGACACCGGAAATCAGTTGTGTATGACCGAAAGTAAAGTGAGTAAGATGCATTTTACAAAGTAATAGCTATAGTTCTTTGTCGGTACGTATTTTACTACTTTTCTTACTACTCATAGCAACATTAAATTCTGTGTTGTGCCTTGATTTGCTGTCAATTGGACTTTTTTTAAATGCTATTTATGTGAAGCAAAAGTTGGAGGAGGGTGATTTTTACTTTTATTTTGAAGATTTGAACGGAAGCACCTTATTTCCTTACTTCTGCAGCTGGATACCGGTACGCTCAGGAATTCCGTGACTTTTTCAGCGGAGCTTCGCCTCACTCACTGGCCGCAGGGACGAAAAGAGCTCCGACGCAGAAACGCTCGACGACCACGACGAAAGCAACCACAACCGCAAAGACAACAACGACTTCAAGACGAAGAACAACTTGACGGTAAGTGAACTTTTCGTGACGTATTTTGGCCTGCCCTCAGGTGGGCTTCGGCAAGTCCGTCATTTGCTAAAGTTCCCCAAAGTTGACAAATGACAACAAAAATGACAATGACTCGGTTGATGCAATTGATTGACATGGTCATGCAATCAGTCTATCCATCGATCAGCTCCTCATCATTTTGCGGTGTGTGTGTACTGATCTCGTTATTGCCTTGAAGATTCATAAAAACACAAAATAAGTGCTCCGATCAATTCTGTCAATGATTGACAACCTGTTGATTGATTTGCTCCTGATCTAATTACGTTTTTAATGAAGATTATTGTTTTTGACCGATTTCATTTTATGCTGTGTGACTATCTATCTATCTATCTATCTATCTATCTATCTATCTATCTATCTATCTATCTATCTATCTATCTATCTATCTATCTGTCAATTTCTAACATGAACTACGTCGATGGGTAATCAATCTTTTATCTCAGCATTGCAAATGCACACACTAATCAATGTACTACAACACACATGTGAGCATGTATAATTTGTTTATAAAAGTCAGACATAAGACCCAAGTTAATCAATCTACATATAAGCTATGACACACGCATCAATATGCAAATTAATGTTTGGCGTGAGTGTGTTTTTTGTGAGCTGGCCAAAAGTTGGACCTTCCCAATGTGAAGAGTCAAGAACGTGGTTTATTGATGTTTATTCACATTCCTTATGATGTGGAAATCGCTTGGCCTGAAGAACAGAATATTAGGAAGCGTTTTCAGGTCAACACTGGTTATTGATTAGTGATCAGTGGGAGATTATCAGGTGTTTCTAATAAAGTGAGTGGCCGGGGTGATGATAGTGTGTGCGTGATCAGCACCTTCGCTATCTGACTGACTGACGCTGTGTTGACCTTTCCCCTTTGAGACGTGCGTTGGCGGTGGAGCATCCCGGAGAGTCGTCGAGGCTCGCCGCCCTTCCTGAGCGTCCTTCCCGTCAGGTGGTCGCCGCCGTCGCCATGTCCCAGTGGTCGCAGCTGGCCTTGCTGCTCTGGAAGAACTTGACGTACCGTCGTAGGCAGAAGGTGAGACGCGCCCTCGTTTTTGTCATCGTCATCCTCTCGCTTAAGAGCTGGCATTTGGTCGAGAAAGACTCCAGGACGTGAGAAAAACCATTATTCGACGGTGAGAAGCAGTAATCTCAGCTTGTTAACGGCAAAGCGCCCTCTTGTGGACCAATCATCATTCAGTGCGGAACAGCGTTGACAGTTTCAAGAGAAACGAAAACTACAGCGGCTTTGAGTTGGGATTATTTTGAAAAGGGCCAATATCAGACTCCCAAGGCTTGTTTTGGGGTCTTGGACATTTGGGTAGCATTTTAGCATGGACCCCAAATATAGGTCACCTTCATTTGACCTTTTCTAAATTTGTCACTGTGGCAAATTTTCCAACAAATAAAAAGTTTTGCCTAAAATGGCATTTACTCGGATTGGAGGCTCCACCTTGTATAGCTCCACTAAAATCCCTTTGAAAGGATTAGGAAGTTGGGAATGATGAAGTACTGCGGGTAAAGTGCAATCGTTCGTCACGACAAATGTCACGTTTGCTAGGAGTCGACCGGAAACATTCGAGGAAGGAAAAGACGTTCTTGTGGAACTTGCTGACGGCAGGTGATATCAAGTTGTTGACGTCTTTTTTGTTTGCCTTTCAGCTTCAGCTGCTGGTTGAGATCGTTTGGCCGCTGCTCATCTTCTTCATCCTGATCGGAGTACGCCTTAGCTACCCGCCGTACGAGCAGCACCAATGTGAGTCCCTCCTCGTGTTTTTTATCTTTTTCTTCACGTTTTATCTGTCTTTATGGACGTCATAATCGGGTGATGTCACCTGCCGAAGGTCGGCTCGGTCTCGGCCGCCACGAGTCGGAGTCCTCGGATGCGATTGACGGTGGTCGGCTTTTCGTTCTTCTTTGCTCCTTTTATCGAGTTGAGTAGGCCACTTGACTGCAAAAAAGAAGAGAAAAAGAGGAACTTCCTCGTTTCCTTGCGCAACTTAATTTCTAATAATGAAATATGAATACTGAAGTAAGTCGCTGTACATGCACTTCGTCTACTTGACTAGTTAATGTAAAAAGAAAAAAAATTGGACGATTCAAGGCTCATAAGATCTGGCGATATTGCGCAATGTAAACTTTCCAGTAAGCACAAATACAATAAAAATGAAAAATACGAATGGCAATTGTGGAGAATATGAATAAAGTGGCAAAAATCAAGATCAAAAGAAAAAAAAATTGTCATCAACAAGGAGAAAACAGTGAGGAGGGAGTCGGGAAGTGCCACGATCGCTATCTAGTGATCTCCAGTGTGCCAGCTTGCAATCATCAGGGCCATCTAAATGCTCAATAATGTGTGTGTCTGTGTGTGTGAGTGTGTGTGTGTGTGTGTGTGTGTGTGTGTGTGTGTGTGTGTGTGTGTGTGGTGATTTGAGGAATGCGCAACGCAGTGATTCAGCGACTTGTAGCTTTGTAACCTGTCGCAACTTGTCGCTGACAAGCCATCCGCACTCCAAAATTGTGAGCCCGCGGCAAAACGTGCTACGGCTACGTGCTCGCTCTTCATTTTGTCCTTGTGAGAAATTGCCGCCATCCCGTCCCATTTTCATCTTCGCTGAGGAGAATCAAAGTCTCTCTCGGTTTTATCGTCAGCGTACCGTTAGAGAGAAAGTTTGAGAGAAAAGAAATTAGAGATGTCAAAACGACCGAGGTCACCTTGTTGTCGTTTGATTCTAATCAGCCGCCATAAACGGCTTTCTTGGCTTTGGGTCAAGGTCGCTCGGCACGCGCCTGCCGCACCCGCCAGGCCCGCCACGCCCTCCGCTTGACTTCTTATTTGCCGTCCGCAGGTCACTTCCCCAACAAGGCCATGCCGTCGGCGGGCACCTTGCCGTGGATTCAGGGCATCCTCTGCAACGCCAACAACCCGTGCTTCCGCGGACCCACGCCGGGCGAGTCGCCGGGCGTCGTCGGCAACTTCAACGACTCCATGTGAGGCGCCACGCTTCGTTTGGGCTCTCCATTTCGCCCGCCTGAGCATCCTGACCAGGTTTTATGCGCGCAGAATCTCTCGTCTGTTCTCCGACGCCAAGAAGATTCTTCTGTACAGTCAGAATGACAAAAACTTGGAGGGCTTCAAGGAGCTCGCGCGAGCCCTCCAAAAGCTTCAGAGCAGCAGAACAGGTGCCCACAACACACCATCATCCAATCCACTTAAGTCCATTAAAAAAATGTCAAATGGCTGATCAAATGGCTCATCGGAATGTAGCAATTGGCAATTTCTTTTTTTGTCCTCATACCGAGGAAAATGGGTGCAAGCTTTGCACTCTGGCTAACTGTCGAAGTTTGCCCATTTGGCACGCTGGCTGATGTGCTTGTGAATGGAGAACATTTGTCTTTGTCCTGCCCTTTTTTTTTTTGTTCTCTTGCTCGTTGAACAAATGGAATTCGCTGCTTTGTCTTTCAACGGGTTGAGTTTCCAACCTGCTCTGACCTGCTTTCATTGTGGCGGGAACGCGCCCGCTCAGGTGACCTCTCCGAATGAGAACTTCTGAATTCAAGAATGAATATTTGGAGTGGGCGAGCCAATCAGGCGTTAGCATTCTGAGGGCAAACTTTTTTGCTCATTTGTTCAAAGTTGGCAACAAACATTGTTGTTGCCAGGGCGGCAGGATATTAGCATAGTAGTGTTGACCCGCTACGGTGGCGAGGTGTTATGGCAGATGGTTACCACGGTAACCATTCCTTTGGCTTCAGGATCAGTGGCTGATATCATCGACTAGCTTCACGCATACCTTGAAATCATCCTACGTGGTTGGTATCGCTACTCACCCAACCTTCGCCTAGTTTATCAAAAAACTAAACGGTCGGTGGTGGACCGCTTGTGCAAGAGCCCCGGACAAGTGACAACTTGAGGCTGTGACATCATCAAGCAGGCTACACATCACCTGATGTGGCTTGGTTGTGCGTGGGTGTGTTTCTCAGGTTTCAAGTTAAAACACTTCCTGCGAGATGATGAGACTTTGTCCAGCTTCCTGTTGAGGAACGTGTCCTTCTCTCCGCCTGTGGTGGCTAACATCCTGGAGGCTGATGTCGACCTGGAGAAGGTCAGCGTCACACCATCCATCCATCCGTCCATCCATCCATCCATCCATCCATCCATCCATCCATCCATCCATCCATCCATCCATCCATCCATCCATCCATCCATCCATCCATCCATCCATCCATCCATCCATCCATCCATCCATCCATCCATCCATCCATCCATCCATCCATCCATCCATCCATCCGTCCATCCAGTAACGAGCGCGTGTGCGTGTGTTCAGGTCCTTCTGAAAGGCTTTGGCGTCCACCTGCGTGACGCCTGTCCTTACAGACCAGGCGGCCGCAGCGTGCACGAGTTTGTCAACATCACGGACCCCCAAGCCGCCATGATGGTGCAGGCAGTGGTGTGCGGTGCCCCGACCGTGTGGCTTGACCACGCCGAGCGCAACTTCTTGGACAACGTGGACTTCCTCAAACCTATCCTGGTAAGACCCGCACACGCCTCACTCAACTGGGGGGTGCGTGTTGCAGTCGTGTTGCGACACATTTTTTCCTTTTGTCAACACTGTCTTTTTGTGTAGCCCGAGGGTTCTTTCTTTTCCTTTCCTACGAAACGGGAAGTGAGTGGGCGCGGCCCGAGCGTGTGAACCCGGGTCCACGTGTGTGAACCCAGGTCCACGTGCTCGCTCACTGCCTTCTCAATTGCTCATTTCCATAGCAACGTGCTACGGCTAGCCAAACAATGACGGGAACACAAAAAAAACGAGCTTTGGAGCTTTATGAGCAGTCAGCACTTTGTGTCCAAGGCACATGAGCGTGGGAGAGCTTGCCGTGTGACTTGTTGGGATAGGCATAGTGCTATAAAGCATGGTGTGCTTCTTAAATAATAATTTTTAAATTAATTTTATACAAATGAATGTGATCAGGGAGTTGTGAGTGACGAAAAGTTGTGTTTGCAATCTTTCACTCATTCCTGATTCCTTAATTGCTGCAAAGGTATTTTCAATGTGCACCACCTAGATCTGCTAGATAAAAACTCTTGACACAGCCAATGTCTGTTTTTGACAAGCACGCGTGTCTGTGTCACAGAGGGATGTCAGATCAGACCCTGAAGCCATTCAGGATGTTTCCGTGGCAACCAATAAGCTGCTGGACAGTCTCAGCTCCCTGGCTGTGGAGGTAAGACACTTCCCTGGATGTCACCACATCCTCAGTCCGATCGAGTGTCTTGTGGTCCGTAGTCCTGATTTTCGTTTCACACCAAAGGTTGTTGGATTGCGAGAGTGAGACCGAAGCAAAACGTGACAAATCATTTTATCCGCTTCACAGTCGGGACACCCGACGTCCCAGCTGAACAAAGAATCAAAACCAACAAACACGCGGTCGGTGTGCGCGCGCCACCAGCTGTCTCGTCCTCGTTGACTTGTACAGTCGGCGGAAACATCTGGAAGCGCCGCAGCGGACAATACGACGCATGCCTATATTTTCTATAACACAGCCTGGCCGTAGTAATAACACAAATGCAAAATGTCGAGGCTGAAAAACGAAGGGAAGGACACAAGTCTCAAGTTTTCTACGTGTGTCGCAGTTGGCCGGCATGAAGAGCTGGATGGATCTGAGGAAAGAGATCATCTTCCTGACGCGCAACGCCACGTCCTCGCCCAGCGCCATGTACCAAGCCGTGTCGCGCATCGTCTGCGGCCATCCCGAGGGCGGCGGCTTGCAGATCAAATCCCTCAACTGGTACGAGGACAGCAACTACAAGGCGCTCTTCGGGAACCACAACAGCAGCGAGGACGACGCCGCGCAGCACTACGACAACTCCTCCAGTCAGTGCGAGCTTCTGTCTTCATGCCACCGCCTCCTGTCCTGTCCTACCTTCTCGTTGCGCTTCCTGTTAAGTCCACGTGACGAAGCTTCTTGTCCTGTTCGTATCACGCCGCTTCCTCTCCAATCGGCATCACTCCGTTACTGTCCAAAATGGCCGCCAAAGTGCTTGACTAGTCAGAAATTGACTTCCAGTGGCAACGTCTTGGGAAAAACTTGCAGGCGCCATTTTGAAAATACACTGACGCATTTGTCATCTTTTGCTCGTGTGTGCGCACAGCTCCTTTCTGCAACAGTCTGGTGAGGGACATGGATTCCAATCCCATGTCCAGAATGATCTGGGAGGCCGTGAAGCCGCTACTGATGGGGAAGATTCTCTACACCCCCGACACGCCCGCCACTCGCCGGGTCATCCACGAGGTGAGAACGCCAAGTCCGGTTTCCAGTCCTCCAATGCGTCCCGACGACGTGCGTTTGCTTGCGGTGCTCGCTCGTAGGTGAACCGGACATTTCAGGAGCTGGGCGTGTTCAGGGATTTGGAAGGAATGTGGGAAGAGATGAGACCCAAAGTTTGGAACTTCCTGGAGAACAGTGAACAGATTAACCTGATCCGGGTAAGCCGTCGCTCGGGCTCAACGAACGGCACACGGTTTATTTTCTGGAGATGGGAATCCAATAAGCGTTTGGATTGCAGTCCCTGCTGAAAAACAACGTGACCGCCAGATACTTCCACGCTCACTTGGCCGACACCGACTGGACGGTGGCCGACGTCTCCAACTTCCTGTCCAGGCACGCCGACCAGCGGCGAGCCACGAGCGGCGCCATTACCTGGAGGGACGTCTTCAATGAGACGGACCAGGCCGTCACTGGGATCTCTCGCTTCATGGAGGTGAGCTTAAAACACGCAAAGGCTCAAACGCTAATGCGTAACTTCAGCGTCACATGACGATGACACGTTTCAGTGCGTGAATCTGGACAAACTGGAGCCCGTCCCCACTGAGGAGCACATGATCAACGAGTCCATGGTTCTGCTGGAGGACAGGAAGTTCTGGGCCGGGATCGTCTTCCCAGACGTTGGCGCCAATGCCACTGAGCTTCCCCCCAACATCAGCTACAAAATCCGCATGGACATCGACAATGTGGAGCGGACCAATAAGATCAAAGACGCGTAAGGCCACACCTGAGCTGCGACGGGTAGAACGTGTGATGAGACCTGCGCTCTGGTTGGTCTGGTTCTTCTCAGGTACTGGGACCCAGGTCCTCGTGCTGACCCCTTTGAGGACATGCGCTATATTTGGGGAGGGTTCTCCTACCTGCAAGATGTCATTGAGCAGGCCCTGGTCCGAGCCATGACGGGCACCAAGGAGAAAATGGGCGTCTACATCCAGCAGATGCCCTACCCGTGCTACGTGGATGACATGTACAGTGTGCCGCCGTTCGAAACGGTCGACGCTCGCCGGGCAGGGCGCCGAAAAGTGTGCTCACCGGGTCTCGTTGTCCGAACCCCTCAGCTTCCTCCGTGTAATGAGCCGCTCCATGCCGCTCTTCATGACGCTGGCCTGGATGTTCTCCGTCTCCATCATCCTGAAGAGCGTGGTGTACGAGAAGGAGGCGCGTCTGAAGGAGACCATGAGGATCATGGGATTGGACAACGGCATCCTGTGGTTCAGTTGGTTCATCAGCAGCCTGATTCCACTGCTCATCAGCGCCGGACTGCTGGTTCTGATGCTCAAGGTCCGGTGATTTGTTTTTGCAGCAGTCAGCGTGCCAATGTTTACGGTCATGGATTCCATTCCCAGAAAGGAAACTTGCTGCCATACAGCGACACCGGTGTGGTCTTCCTCTTCCTGGCCTCCTTTGCCGTGGTGACCATCATGCAGTGCTTTCTCATCAGTACGGCATTTGCTCGAGCCAATTTGGCCGCAGCCTGCGGAGGAATCATCTACTTCACGCTGTACTTGCCTTACGTACTTTGCGTGGCCTGGCAGGACCACATCGGCTTTGCCGCCAAAGTCTTTGCGGTAAGAATGCATTTGGAGTGACTTCTTCACAGATGGAATCACGAGTCTGCCTCGCTAACTCCTGCAGAGTCTCCTGTCCCCCGTGGCCTTCGGGTTTGGCTGCGAGTACTTTGCTCTGTTTGAAGAGCAGGGCGTCGGCATCCAATGGAAGAACCTGGTGGCGAGTCCCCTGGAGGAAGACGACTTTAGCCTGCGCACTGCCATCATCATCATGTACTTTGACTCTTTCCTGTACGGACTCCTGACCTGGTACATCGAAGCCGTCTTTCCAGGTGGGAAAGGAACGCAAACGGTTTTGTTGCTACGGCAACATCATTTCCATTCACCAAATGAGACTCTCGTCGTGACTTGATTTTGTGCGGCAGGCCAATACGGCATTCCTCGGCCGTGGTACTTCCCCTTCACCAAGTCCTACTGGCTTGGAGACCAGGACAAGTCCAACAAAATCCCTCTGAACCACAGAGGCAACCCTGGTGGTGAGAATGCAAACAAACATACTCAACAAATAAAATAAAGTGATCTTGAGAATGTGCACGTCTGTGGCGTTGCCGTCCAGCGGTGTGCATGGAAGAAGAACCCGCTCATCTTGAGCCCGGCGTCTACATCGAGAATCTGGTGAAAGTCTACCGGCACGGGAAGAAGCTGGCGGTGGACGGACTGACTCTGGGTTTTTATGAGGGACAGATCACCTCCTTCTTGGGACACAATGGTGCCGGGAAGACTACCACCATGTGAGTCAGACACCCGCAACCCAGATTTGCAGAGAATTTTTCAGGAAATGGAAGTTGGAGCGGCTCAGCTGTTTATGGTTACAGGTCCATCCTAACCGGTCTGTTCCCACCCACCTCCGGTACCGCCTACATTCTGGGCCGAGACATCCGCACAGACCTGAGCGCCATCCGGCAAAGTCTGGGCGTCTGCCCTCAACACAACGTCCTCTTCAGCATGTAAGCGCTCGGCCGCTTTCTACGTCTCCACGCTCGCCGCTGACAGCTCCGTGCGTTTTGGCGTCCCCCTGTAGGTTGACGGTGGAAGAGCACATCTGGTTCTACGCTCGACTCAAAGGCCTGTCGGAGGAGCAGGTGAAAGGCGAGATCGAGCAGATCCTCCACGACACGGGCCTGCCGCACAAGCGCAAATCCAAGACCAGCACGCTCTCTGGCGGCATGCAGAGGAAGCTATCTGTCGCTTTGGCCTTTGTCGGGGGTTCAAAGGTCGTCATCTTGGATGAGCCCACGGCTGGAGTCGATCCTTACGCTCGAAGAGGCATCTGGGATCTGCTGCTGAAATACCGCCAGGGTGAGTTTCTTGTTGTTGGCGCTGTCCAAAATGACCAGGCGTCATTTGAGAGCCACTACACCCCCCTCCCCCGTGTGTCCCTCAGGTCGCACCATCATCCTGTCCACGCACCACATGGACGAGGCCGACATCCTGGGCGACCGCATCGCCATCATCTCGCACGGGAAATTATGCTGCGTTGGCTCGTCGCTCTACCTCAAAAACCAGCTGGGGACGGGCTACTACCTGACCCTGGTCAAGAAAGACCCCGAACCCTCGCTCAACTCCTACAGGAACTCATCCAGCACCGTCTCCCTCACCAAGAAGGTCCCGTAGCACCACACGCTTTCTATCCATAAATTGTCACAGATATCAAATCTCCCAGGCCTCACTTTGTCTCTGCTACAGGACGAGAACGGTTCCGTCAGCAGCAGTGACGCCGGACTGGGCAGCGAGCAGGAGAGTGAGGCCACCACCATTGGTGAGCAGCACCTCGCTTCACCCCCCCTTCTTGGCTTTGCTCCAGAACAACGCTTCATCTTCGCTTTTGTCTCCTGATTTAGAAAACGGTCAGGCAGCGTCGGTCTGCGACGCGCCGCTCCCCCCGGTTGACACCTCCCAGGTGACCGGACTGATCCTGCGCCACATCCCCGCCGCCCGCATGGTGGAGGACCTCGGGCACGAGCTGACCTTCGTCCTGCCTTACTCGGCCGCCAAGGACGGAGCCTTCGTGGAGCTTTTCCGAGAAATGGACGACAAGCTGAGCGACTTGAACATCTCCAGTTACGGCGTGTCCGACACCACCTTGGAGGAGGTGAGATGTTCTCCAACCCGCAACCGGTCCTTCAGAGGTTATGATTCCTCCGATGGTGTATCGTTCGTTTATGTGTGCAGTGCAAAAGGTCTAAAGAACCATTTTGCACTCATCCCATCATTTTCATCTTCTGCCAGATTTTCCTGAAAGTGGCCGAAGACAACGGCGTGGACACGGACGTGCCCTCAGGTAACGTCCCGTCGTCGACGCGCCTGATGCGTTTCGTATTCGAGCTGCTTCAACCGCCGACTCCTCGGCGTGCGTAGATGGAACGCTCCCCGTCCGGCGACGACGGCGGACTCACGCCTTCGGAGGAGGCGACCCTCAGAGCTGCCTGAGGCCTCTGACGGACGAGCGCGACAACGAAGACGGGTCCGACAGCGATTTCGGTACGCTGATGACCCCGGACGCACACGCAAGTTTACGCGCGTGCTCAAAGACGGACGGGTGTGTGGCTTTCCAGAGAGTCGGGAAACGGACAGGTTGAATTGCGTCGGTGGGAAAGGATCGGCCAAAGCGGGCGGCTGGAGTCTGAGGAAACAACAGTTTGTGGCGCTCATGTGGAAGAGATTCCTTTACGCCCGGCGCTCCCGCAAAGGATTCTTCGCTCAGGTGGGCTCCCGTCAGCCGCTGGTTTTTCCTCAAGAACTTGGCGTCCGTGACGTGCCGGTGTCTCGCAGATCGTCCTCCCCGCCGTCTTTGTCTGCATCGCGCTCGTCTTCAGTCTCATCGTCCCTCCTTTTGGGAAATATCCCAGTTTGGAACTGCAGCCCTGGATGTACGAAGACCAGGTCACTTTCTTCAGGTACTTGCGGCAAAACGTTCGGAGCTTCTCCTGAAAACGAAAGACGCCAAAGACGTTTGTTACTCCCCTCGCAGTGACGACGCGCCGGGAGACGCCACCATGCAGAAGTTGCTGGCTTCCCTTTTGGATCCGCCGGGACTTGGGACGCGTTGCATGTTGGGACATCCTGTTCCGTAAGATCCTGCCCCGCCTCGTCTTCTTCTTCCCGTCTTCGCTCCTCTCATTCGTCTTGGCATTTTCCCGCCATCTCAGAGAGGCGCCGTGCACGATGGGGGACGACGACTGGAGTGTTCCAGACGTCCCCGACAGCGTCACGCAGCTGTTCTCTTCCGGAAACTGGACCATGGAAGACCCGTCCCCGGCCTGTTCCTGCAGCTGCGACGGCAAGAAGAAAATGTTGCCCGATTGCCCCGCCGGCGCCGGAGGGATGCCCCCGCCCGAGGTTAGCCGTGACGTCGCCGCCGTGCCCTCGCGGGGGCGGAGTCAGTGACGTGCGCTTTGTGTTCAGATGAAGTTGAGTTCCACCGACACACTGCAGAACCTGACGGGGCGGAACATCTCCGACTATCTGGTCAAAACGTACGCGCAGATCATCGGCAAGAGGTAGCGGGCGCGCGATGCACACAGCAAGTACAAGCGCAGACGACAAGCCACACACAAAACTTTGCGTTTGTGTCATCCTCAGTTTGAAGAACAAAGTTTGGGTCAACGAGTTCAGGTGAGTTTGTGTGATCGCCGGCGATGTTTTCAATCCATACTGACCCAGCGATCCCTCGACCGATAGGTACGGAGGCTTCTCGTTGGGTGCCAGGAGCACTCAGGTCCTCCCGCCGGCCGGCGAGGTAGACGACGCCATCGAGCGCATCCGCAAAATCTTTGAACTCACCAAGGTTCGTTTCCCTCCGAGTCGTTACGCTGGGAGACAATTTAAAAAAAAATATTGGGTTTTGTTTTTTATGTCGATTAAAACTGATTTTGACATGATAGAGAAAAACTGAGGTCACTTTTGGATTCCACGAAAAACAGCTGTCAGACATCACTCGACAAAAATCGTCTTCTTCCAGTCGTTTATTTATTTATTTTTTATTTTTGTTTGTTATTACGCTCTCATCCTTTTGTTGCAACTCGGTCAACCCAACGAGTGCTCATTTTTACGAGCCATCATGAAGGTGTGACGATGGAACGTTGACAGGCCGACCTTTGAATGTTGCTCAACAGGGAGGCGCAGCTGATCGCTTTCTTGACAATTTGTCGGGCTTCATCAACGGTTTGGACACCAAAAATAACGTCAAGGTGAGCAAAACACACACACTTGAATGATTAATGGACGGATTGCTTGATTGATTGGAGCGTGTGGGGGGGGATCAGATCTGGTTCAACAACAAAGGCTGGCACAGCATGGGCTCCTTCATCAACGTGATGAGCAACGCCATCCTGAGGGCCAACCTCCCTCCCGGCGAAGACGCCAGCAGCTTCGGAATCCGAGCCTTCAACCATCCGCTTAATTTGACCAAGGAGCAGCTGTCCCAGGTGGCGCTGTGAGTGAGCGAGCAGGCACGCATGCACGCACGCACGCACGGCTTGTCCCACGCGTCAACGTACGATTGCTCTCCAGGGTCACGACCTCAGTGGACGTGCTGGTGTCCATCTGCGTGATCTTTGCCATGTCCTTCGTCCCGGCCAGCTTTGTGGTCTTCCTCATTCAGGAGCGCGTGAGTAAGGCGAAGCACATGCACTTCATCAGCGGCGTCCACCCACTCCTCTACTGGACCACCAACTTCATCTGGGACATGGTGCGTCTGCGTCTGGCCTTCCGTCCGTGCGCCGGCTAACTAGCGCCGGCTAACTAGCCACGTTGCGTCCCCGCAGTGCAACTACATCGTCCCGGCAACGCTGGTCGTTCTCATCTTCGTGTGTTTCCAACAAAAAGCTTACGTCTCCTCCACAAACCTCCCCGCGCTTGCTCTGCTTCTTCTGCTCTACGGGTACACGCACACACGACACACACGTGCGCACGACTTCATGCGGTTGTGCACGTGCGGTGACGCAGGTGTCACGTGTGTTCAGGTGGTCCATCACGCCGCTGATGTACCCGGCGTCGTTCCTCTTCAGCATCCCCAGCACGGCCTACGTGGTCCTCACCAGCGTCAACATCCTCATCGGCATCAACGGCAGCATCTCCACCTTCGTCATGGAGCTCTTTGGGGATCATGTGAGCGAGCGTACATTCGCCAACCGCCGCCATGTTGCTAGCGTGCTAACGTGCCGACGCGGCCACAGGAGATCGGAGGCATCAACGACATCCTGAAGAACGTCCTGCTCATCTTCCCTCACTTCTGTTTGGGGCGAGGCCTCATCGACATGGTGAAAAACCAGGCCATGGCCGACGCACTGCAGAGATTCGGTAACCCGTGCACACGCCAGTGTGACATCAGTGCAGAATGTGACGGGTTGTGTGTGTGTGTGTGTGTGTCAGGAGAGAACAGGTTGCGTTCACCTCTGGAATGGGACATGGTGGGAAAGAATTTGTTCGCCATGGCGGTGGAGGGCGTCGTCTTCTTCATCATCACCGTCCTCATACAATACAGATTCTGTGTCAAACCCAGGTGAAATGCACACACGCACGCACGCACACACTAGCTCGCTCACACAATTTCATATCAGGCCAGTGAGTCACATGACCAAACTGGGAGTTCTGGGAGAGGAGGACGAAGACGTGGCTCGGGAGAGACAGCGCATCGTACATGGACTCGGACAAGGACACATCCTGGAGCTCCGACAACTCACCAAGGTTATCCTCCCTCCGTTTGTGTGTGTTTGTGTGCAGCAGTGATGTTTCAATAAAGTTGTGGTTGTCCTCACTTGCTCCTTTCCGCCCTGCAGGTGTTCAAAAGGAAACAGAAGCCGGCGGTCGATCGACTTTGTGTTGGAATTCCTCCCGGCGAGGTTTGTTTCGTACACACACACACACACACGCACAAGCGATGGTTAAGTGTGTATGTTTGGTCAGTGCTTCGGTCTGCTGGGCGTGAATGGAGCCGGAAAGACAACGACTTTCAAAATGCTGACGGGCGACACCATGGTAACCAGCGGGGAGGCCTTCCTGGCTGGAAAGAGGTGAGGTCAAAGTTTACGGTACTTGTTAAGGTCCCGCGCTGTCATACTAACAAGCTAACTGCCCGTTAGTATCCTACGGGAGCTGGATCAGGTCCACCAGAACATGGGCTACTGCCCCCAGTTTGATGCCATCAACGAACTGCTGACAGGAAGAGAACATCTGGAGCTGTACGCCATCCTCAGAGGGGTTCCCGGCAAGGAAGTCTGCGACGTGAGTGACGGGCCTGCCAGGCGTCCTCCTGAGACATTTGAGTTCGGAGAGGATGGTGACCATGAGGGTGTGATCCACAGGTGGCCGAGTGGGGCATCAGGAGGTTGGGCCTGCTCAAGTACGCCGACAAAGCCGCAGGAAGTTACAGCGGTGGCAATTTGCGCAAACTTTCTACCGCCATGGCGCTCATCGGAGCACCGCCCGTCGTCTTCCTGGTGAGTGAGGCAGTGCGGGGAGATGCATCAAGCTAACCTTAGCTACTACGTTAGCAGCTTTGAAGTATGTTGGGATAGTACAGGACATGAATGAAGGCAGCTGGGAGTGCATCAGGGATCCCCTTTGAGTCCCTTTGTCTTTCCAATGGCTGACAGATGAGCTTTGTAAACTGGATGAAATTTTGATCTGCTGGTAGAGGAACATTTAGAAGTTGAAGGCCTGCTGAAATGGAGAGCACTGAGATTTTTTGGTTGTACCTTAGTGTGTTCAAAAAAAAATTTTCTTCCACAAAGTCCTGCTTCAAGCTTGCCTATATTTGGAGGCGATTGCTAATGCGAGGTCGTTTACGTGTGTGGCTCCATTGCTGTTGTTGATTAACTCGTGATCAATGAATCCACAAGAAGTTGCTAATCAGATTTTTTTTAGGTTACGCAAGAGACTTAGCAGCCCGCCGGGCCAATCAGTGGGAAGCTTTGGGTTAGGCAACACGGAGGAGC
Organism: Syngnathus floridae; assembly: GCF_059516105.1. NCBI lineage: Eukaryota > Metazoa > Chordata > Actinopteri > Syngnathiformes > Syngnathidae > Syngnathus > Syngnathus floridae. The sequence goes on along the minus strand of NC_142413.1, from coordinate 1,896,016 downwards.
TTACAGACGCATTTGAATTGCCGCGGCGAGGATGCCACTTGTCCTGGTCCTCGCGGCCTTCTGTCTTTGCTTCCTGTTGCACCTGTGGGCGGAGCTAACCCTGGCTGTCGCTGTGGTAACAGGACGAGCCGACCACGGGGATGGACCCCAAAGCTCGACGAGCCCTCTGGAACTGCATCCTCGGCGTCATCAAGGAGGGACGCTCCGTGGTGCTCACCTCGCACAGGTGCCTGCCGCTATCCTTCGTATCATCGTCCACTCGTCCGTCAAGTCGTTCCTCGTCCTCCTGTTTCTAGCCCTATTTGTAATACCCTGCGTGTGTGTGCGTGTGTGTGTGTGTCAGCATGGAGGAGTGTGAAGCATTGTGCACCCGCATGGCCATCATGGTGAACGGCAGGTTCAAATGTCTCGGCAGCGTGCAACATTTGAAGAACAGGTACGACGGCACGCACGCACACACCAAGATGGCCACATACACATCTTCACTTTTGCCCACGTCAACCTCTGAAGATATTCAAACAATCACCAGCTCATATTGGATTCGGTGGGCATTAAAGAATATTTAGACTGTCCCTGGAGGATTGGCTAAACATGAGTGTCGGTGCAGGTTCGGCGACGGCTACACCATCATCCTGCGCGTGGCCGGGCCCGACCCCGATCTCGTTCCCGTCATGAAGTTCATCGAGAGCGAGCTGAGCGGAAGCACGCTGAAGGAGAAACACCGAAACATGCTCCAATACCAGCTGCCGTCGTCACGATGCTCGCTCACGCACATCTTCTTCACCCTCGCCAACAACAAACACACGCTCAAGATTGAAGACTACTCCGTCACGCAGACTACACTCGACCAGGTACACACACACACACACACACAAAGGGCATGACATGATGTGCTAACGGTTTTTGCGTGTTAGGTGTTTGTGAACTTCGCGAAGGACCAAAGCGACGACTATCACTTGAAAGACGCTCCCTCGTCCTCTTCCTCAACGAAGCGGCGCCGGGGCGGAAACGCAGTTCGCGTGGACCTTTCTCATGCGGACCCCAGCAAAGAGAGCATCATGTGACCGCATCAGGAGAGGGATCACGTGACTTGCTATTTGATACCCGTCCACGTGACGGGCTAAGCGGACGCTCGTCGCCACGCAATGCAAATTTATTTCCGCCGCCGGCGGTGGGTGGGCTTGGCCTCGCCGAACGACGGAAGAAAAAAACTTGAAGCGGTGCCAGCGTGCGGCCGCCACGGAACGATGTCGAAGATTCCAAATCATTTCAAATCAGAGTCGTTTATTTTATTTATCTTTGTTAGACTGCCAATCAAAGTGTTGTTGATTTTTTTAAAAAAGAAAATGTTTGAAATTACGTCAGTGTTGTGTTTTTCTCTTAAAAAAAAAAAGATCTTTTCAAACATCAAACTGTTACTGAAAATATTCAAATCAAACAAATCCACGGAACAGCGGTATTTGGAACAAACCACTCCAACCGCAGTAAACATCATGGGAAGACATCGGTCTGATCTTTGGAGGATCGCATTTGTGAAGGCGTCACATCCAGTTGGATTCGTTAGCGACAACAAAAAGTCCTTCAGTATTCCCAAACCAGATGCTCTCAACTGAGATGCTCTCAGAGAGACACGGAGAAAAAGAACAAAAAAAAAACCCATCATTTTGAAAACAGTGGAGCTACATGGAAAACATACATAAGCATTCGCATGGTCTGACTGGACTCCCTCAAAAGAGCATCAAACTGCTGCTGCTCATTCCGAATAAATCAACAGTCTTAACTGGCTGTAGAATATTTCCTGAAATACATTGTGAAATTGTGCTACCGTTCTACAAAGATATTCTAGAATATTAAATATAATTCAGGGGGAGTTAACTGGGGCGACTCCTGCCTGCACCTGTAGAAGTAGTAGGAGAAAAAAAATGCAGGTGCAGTTCATATTCTGTCCAAAGATGGCGGTGTCGCATAATTTCTCATTTTGAGCAGCAGCTCCCCTGGAGAAGAAGAGAACTGAGGCAGAAGAAGAAGAAGAAGCGCGCGGTGGCGTTGTCGTCTATATCAAATCTCGATTTGGTCCTCTTTTTCCTGAGTTGAGACTTCCAATGTACGACCAGGACGAAGGTGAGCTCTTCAACTTGAACATTTGATCGGGTCGCACGCGTTTTAACTAAAAAGCTAACGTTAGCCTCTTGACAATCAACACAATAGCGTCGCCGCCGCTAACCGCTTTAGCTAAATTAGTATCAGCATCTTCCCAAGCAGGCAGGTGAACCAACGCCGGGTTAACGCTTTGAATGACTTGAATGTGTAAACTTTACAAAATGAGTTTTAAAATCAATCAAAGACAATCAAGTGCAGTCAAAGAAGAAGTGAAATGTTCCTATTCACCGTGTCGGTTTCAAGTAGATCACAATACGACTATGAGTTGGAGACTGAAGGTGGTGTTTGGTTAAACCTGGTCATCTGTCAAGCAAGTCCAGCTCCTCACTCTCCTATTCCACTTGGTGTGTGTGCACAGATAACCAGTATGATGAGGACGACGACGAAATCACGCCGGATCTGTGGCAGGAAGCCTGCTGGATCGTCATCAGGTAGTCAAGGTTTTGTTGGCTGTTGTGGGAACTCCCATAGCTTGCATTGTCCTCTAAACTGTGTGGATGCATGCGTATCATCTGATTTCAGCTCCTATTTTGACGAGAAGGGTTTGGTTCGGCAGCAGCTGGATTCTTTTGACGAGTTCATCCAGATGTCGGTCCAGAGGATCGTGGAAGACGCGCCACCCATCGACCTTCAGGCCGAAGCCCAGCACACCTCTGGAGAGGTGGAGGAGCCTGTAAGTTGTTCTGTCAGCAGCCAAGTGGAGCTCGATATATTCTAAAAAAAAAAAAAAAAAAAGATTGCCAGTTGGGGCATCTGGTTTCATGACATGGCAGGCTTAACTGTGACTTGTGGTGCGTTGCAGCCGCGTTACCTGCTGAAGTTTGAGCAGATCTACTTGTCCAAGCCCACCCACTGGGAGCGAGACGGCGCCCCCTCCCCCATGATGCCAAACGAGGCCCGACTGCGAAACCTCACGTAGGTTCTCCGCCGCCGCTGTGCTTTCTCCTCCACCGGCCGCTCAGAACCCCACCCCCTCCCTTCCCCAGATACTCGGCCCCGCTGTACGTGGACATCACCAAGACCATCATCAAGGAGGGCGAGGATCAGCTTCAGACGCAGCACCAGAAGACCTTCATCGGGAAGATTCCCATCATGCTGCGTTCCACCTACTGCTTGCTCAGCGGCCTGACTGATCGTGACCTGTGCGAGCTCAACGAATGCCCGCTGGACCCCGGCGGCTACTTCATCATCAACGGCTCCGAAAAGGTGCCTGGGCGAGTTGCGGCCCCTCTAAAATGTTCCCATGCGCTACTTGTTAAAACTTTTTTTTTTTTTCTTTAAGAGGAATATATTTTTTTTGTGTTTCTCATTGAAGACATTTTTCTGTCATTTTGTGTCCTTCCAATGACAACTCCAAATGGTGAAGGCGCTCAACGAATTGACGTGTGCTCGTGCTCAGGTGCTGATCGCCCAGGAGAAGATGGCCACCAACACGGTGTACGTGTTCGCCAAGAAGGACTCCAAGTACGCCTTCACGGGCGAGTGCCGCTCCTGCTTGGAGAACTCCTCGCGTCCCACCAGCACCATCTGGGTCAGCATGATGGCGCGAGGAGGACAGGTCGGTCAAAAGCAAACCCCCTTGTTTCCCACGCCCCTCGAATGTGGAAAAGAGACTCACTGACATTTGATTTTTACGATTGGTTGCCATGAAACTTTTCAGGCAGCGTAAGCGATCGCCTACAAGCCACAGACGATGCGTTTTTGTGTCTCAGGGCGTAAAGAAGAGCGCCATCGGCCAGAGGATCGTGTCCACGCTACCGTACATTCGCCAGGAAGTCCCCATCATCATCGTGTTCCGAGCGCTGGGCTTCGTGTCGGACCGTGACATCCTGGAGCACATCATCTACGACTTTGACGACCCCGAGATGATGGAGATGGTGCGTACCGCCTTCCGGGCGTTCCGCACGGCGCCGTCTCGTGACTCACGTGGTTGCGCTCGCTCAGGTCAAGCCATCGCTGGACGAAGCCTTTGTCATCCAAGAGCAAAACGTGGCCTTGAACTTTATCGGGTCCAGGGGAGCCAAACCGGGGGTCACCAAAGAGCGCAGGATCAAGTATGCCAAGGAAGTCCTGCAGAAGGAAATGCTGCCGCACGTCGGCGTCAGCGACTTCTGCGAAACCAAGAAGGCTTACTTCCTCGGGTGAGCAAAGCAAAAGCGCGAATAATCACCTCCCTCGAGATGATGATGACCTTTTTCACGACTGGGTTTCTTTCGCTTTGTGCCTCGTGTTCAGGTACATGGTCCACAGGCTACTGCTCGCTGCTCTGGGCAGACGAGAGCTGGACGACAGAGATCACTACGGCAACAAGAGGCTGGACCTGGCCGGGCCCCTCCTGGCCTTCCTCTTCCGAGGGTCGGTCTCGCCGCCTGGTCCGCGTTGTCCGTTGTCGGCCCGCGCTTGAGCTTCCCGTCTCGCGTCAGGATGTTTAAGAACCTGCTGAAGGAGATCCGCATCTACGCACAGAAGTTCATCGACAGAGGCAAAGACTTCAACCTGGAACTGGCCATCAAGACCAGGATCATCTCGGACGGACTCAAGTACTCGCTGGCTACCGGCAACTGGGGCGACGTCAAGAAGGCCCACCAAGCCCGGGCCGGCGTGTCCCAGGTGGGTCCGTCACGCGCCTGCAATAGCATTCTTTTCCTTCAGGCCTGATCAAGCGGCCGCTTTTGTCACTCGACAGGTGCTGAACCGTCTCACCTTCGCCTCCACCCTGTCTCACCTGCGCCGCGTCAACTCCCCCATCGGGCGCGATGGCAAACTGGCCAAGCCCAGACAGCTGCACAACACGCTGTGGGGGATGGTGTGCCCCGCCGAGACCCCCGAGGTCGGCGCTCCTCGCCACCACGTCGAACCTTTGCCGCCAGACTGACTCAATTGACGGATTCTGTGTGCTCCTCAGGGTCACGCTGTGGGCCTGGTCAAGAACCTGGCCCTGATGGCTTACATCTCGGTGGGATCGCAACCTTCTCCCATCCTGGAGTTCTTAGAGGAGTGGAGCATGGAGAACCTGGAAGAGATCTCACCTGCCGCCATTGCTGAGTCAGTCTCACACGCACACACACACTCACACACACACACACACACGCTATATCTGCTTGAGTCATTTTTGTCAGCTTATCTTGACACCACAGTTTGTGACATGTTAATGACACCATTGACACGGCAGTGCCACCAAGATCTTCGTGAACGGCTGCTGGGTCGGAATCCACAAGGATCCGGAGCAGCTGATGAACACGCTGCGGAAGCTTCGGCGCCAGATGGACATCATTGTGTCCGAGGTGGGTCGCTGGCATGGCGGGAGGCCGCTTATCCTTTGCCGATTCGCTCCTCGCCATTCACGCTTTCGTCCGCCTTTCCTCTCGCAGGTGTCTATGATCCGAGACATCCGAGAGCGCGAGATCAGGATCTACACGGACGCCGGGCGCATCTGCAGACCGCTTCTGATTGTCGAGAAGCAGAAACTCTTGCTCAAGAGACGCCACATTGACCAGCTCAAGGAGAGAGAGTACAACAACTACAGGTGACGGGAAAGGGGGCGGGGCAATTTGACATCCCGCACACGGGCTCATTTTCATATCATTTAAACGATGGTAAACGACTTGAGGCTTCATCTTGCTCTGGCTGGCGTTCAGCTGGCAGGATTTGGTGGCAAGCGGCGTGGTGGAGTACATTGACACGCTAGAGGAGGAGACGGTGATGCTGGCCATGACCCCCGATGACCTTCAGGAGAAAGGCGTGGCCTACTGCTCCACCTACACCCACTGTGAGATCCACCCTTCCATGATCCTGGGGGTGTGCGCCTCCATCATCCCCTTCCCTGATCACAACCAGGTGGGTCTGGGTCGGCTCACAGAGAGAATAGAGAATTTCTCAGCGTGTGGGATTTACTTTTTTTTTTGTGTGTGTGTTCAGTCCCCCAGGAACACGTACCAGTCGGCTATGGGCAAGCAGGCCATGGGCGTCTACATCACCAACTTTCACGTTCGCATGGACACGCTGGCGCACGTCCTGTACTACCCTCAGAAGCCGCTGGTCACCACACGCTCCATGGAGTACCTGCGCTTCAGAGAGCTGCCGGCAGGTACGCACGCCCGCCCGCCCGCCTTCGCCATGGCCGTACACGCTAACAGCCGCTCACCGTCGCTAGGCATCAACTCCATCGTGGCCATCGCCTCATACACGGGTTACAACCAGGAGGACTCGGTCATCATGAATCGCTCAGCTGTGGACCGAGGCTTCTTCAGGTCCGTCTTTTATCGCTCCTACAAGGAGCAGGAGTCCAAGAAGGGCTTCGACCAGGAGGAGGTCTTCGAGAAGCCCACCAGGGAGACCTGCCAGGGTGAGCGCTGACTCGCCGCCGCCACTTTTCTCCGACACAGTTTTGTCATGTGGCCCGTGAATGTAATGCATCACGGTCCACAGGGATGCGCCACGCCATCTACGACAAACTGGACGACGACGGGTTGATCGCCCCGGGCGTGCGCGTGTCGGGCGAGGACGTGATCATCGGCAAGACGGTGACGCTGCCCGACAACGACGACGAGCTGGATAGCACCAACCGACGCTACACCAAGCGCGACTGCAGCACCTTCCTCCGCACCAGCGAGACCGGCATCGTGGACCAGGTCATGGTCACGCTCAACCAGGAGGGCTACAAGTTCTGCAAAATACGGGTAACTCCCACCGCGCTGACGCCGCGCCATGGCCCAAAAGCGCCACCTGACGTCCGGCGCGTCTTTTGTGACGGCAGGTCCGTTCGGTGAGGATCCCTCAAATTGGAGACAAGTTTGCCAGCAGGCACGGACAGAAAGGAACCTGCGGAATCCAGTACCGGCAGGAGGTAAAGGGGCGGCCGGCGGGTGGGAGACGCCGGGCGGTGAGCTGGCGTCCTCGTCACGCTGCTTTTCTTTGGCAGGACATGCCGTTCACATGTGAGGGCATCACGCCTGACATCATCATCAACCCGCACGCCATCCCGTCCAGAATGACTGTCGGCCATCTTATCGAGTGCCTGCAGGGCAAGGTGAGTGTCGTACTTTGGCCCCGCGTTCCTCCGACATGTCCCGCTGCCTCCAGTGAGCATCATGGTGGCACCGCTTGCCGCTTCCTCCCCCTCCCCCTGCAGGTTTCGGCCAACAAAGGCGAGATCGGCGACGCCACGCCCTTCAACGACGCCGTCAACGTGCAGAAGGTCTCCAACCTGCTCTCGGAGTACGGCTACCACCTGAGGGGAAATGAGGTGAGCGCCGCTTCCTGTTGCCCGCCGCCGCCGCCGCCTCTCCTTTGACTTCATTGACGGGCGGCCGTGTTCAGGTTCTGTACAACGGCTTCACGGGCCGCAAGCTGACGTCGCAGATCTTCATCGGGCCAACGTACTACCAGCGGCTCAAGCACATGGTGGACGACAAGATCCACTCCAGGGCTCGCGGACCCGTGCAGATCCTCAACAGGCAGCCCATGGAGGGACGATCGCGGTGAGACTTGTGGATAGTGCTTTCTTCTCACGCCAGTCAAATTGTGGAATTGAAAACAATTTTTGCATCATTCCACCTGAAAGAAGAGAAAATGTTTTGTCTTGTCGCCCGCCTCACCCGTGTGGGTGATTTTCAGTGACGGCGGCCTTCGTTTTGGCGAGATGGAGCGTGACTGCCAGATCGCTCACGGCGCCGCTCAGTTCCTTCGCGAGCGTCTCTTCGAGGCGTCCGATCCCTACCAGGTGCACGTGTGCAACCTGTGCGGACTCATGGCCATCGCCAACACACGCACTCACACGTACGAGTGTCGTGGCTGCCGCAACAAGACGCAGGTACCGTGAAAGCCACACTTTCACGATTTTGCTGTTGTAACACTATCACCATATTGTTCGTAGTTTCCGAAGAAGCAGTAAGCGCTGCTCCGTGTTTCAATTGTTCAGAATGTACTTGCGCTTTTTATCCACTAGAGGGAGGCACAGAGTTTAATAACTGCAGTCATCCTTACGCCAAACATGTCAAATGTTTTGCCTGCAATTCACATTTTAGTCGCTGTTGTTGTATTAAGATTTTTTTTTTTTTTTTAAATACTTTTCTGTCCAACATAGCAGAATAGGCCTCAAACCCTTTTTGATGATGCATGATGTGTTCTTTTCAGATCTCATTGGTGCGTATGCCGTACGCGTGCAAGCTTCTCTTCCAGGAGTTGATGTCAATGAGCATCGCTCCCCGGATGATGACGGCGTAGCCCGAGCGTATCAGCCCCACCCCCCGAGATGTTTTGATTGATCTTTGTTTTGTACACAATAAAAGTGACGTGATCACACAATGACACGCTGCAGGTGAGCTTTATTCACATCTCGCACTTAAGATACTTTTTGTGAGCACCAACTATTTTCTACCATTAAAACCGAAGCGACAGAGAAAAGCATGCTTGGGATATGTCAAGGTGAAAGGTCAGCATGAGCAAAGGTCCAATACGGGTTTCCCGCGGCGGCCAATCGGCGCCTCACAGTTCTTCCTCCATCGTCGCTGACGGGAAATGACATCGTTAGCAATATCTAAGGTGGGATGCTGTTTCCACGACGACGGGAGGTTTTTATTTTGAAGCGCAGGAAGCCAATGGGCGCTTACCTTCTTTGATCATGACATCCCCAATGGCCTCCACCTTGACGTCACGGATATCATCCACCAGGCGAATTTCACCAATGGCCGAGGCGTCGCCTTTGGCGTTGGCGGCGTGACACTCGTAGGTGCCCGCTTCGTTTTTTGTCAGCGGAGAGATCTGAAAAGGGAGGAATGTGATAACAAATATGAGGAGTTGTTTTTTTTCTAAGGGCTGCAGATGGTCCGTGTTCACTCGCTGCTACTGACCAGAACCCAGCCTGTCACTTGATGTTTCTCTGGGCCTCCTCTGGTCTGGACGGCCAGGTTGTCCCTGTCCCCAGGAAGGAGGGAAAACCTCTTCCTGCCACCAATCACCTGCGGGAGAACGGCCTCGTCATCGTCTTCATGGTTAGTGCTGCTAGATTCTTTTTTTTTTGTCCTACCTTCCTCCAAGTTAGCACGGGTGTGGGCACGCCAATGGCCTCGCAGCTGAGGAAAACCTGGGCGCCGCTCACGTTAAAGACGCGAGCGGGAGGGGTAACAATGACGGGAGCTGCCGAGACAAGAAGAGGAATTCTGTTTGGGTTGGCTGGCTGGCTGGCTGGCTGGCTCAGGAATTCCGTGTTTGGGCCAGAGGCGAGTGGATCAGGATGATAAAGCCACTATGTCAACTGTGAGCATGTGCACGCTCAAACTAGTTGCTAGCTTTGCATGAGCAAACGTGTCAGATAAAACAAAAAAATCTGTGTTTGGTCTTCTTCAACTGTGGGAGAGTGTAGTGTAGCGTGACCACCACAAACATGTTGTTTGGTGAAGCTGTCACCTTAACTAGATTTTGTGGGGCTTAATCACTTCAGCCGAAATGTTTGCATACATACCAGAATGTGGCTTGTTGGGTTGTCACAAATTGATCTTTTTGGAGTTGATTGCCTTGTTGATTAATTTGATGTGGCCACACATAATTACCATTTTGAGGTAGACATCTTTGTTCCGACAGATTTTTTTTTCCCCCCTGGTCGACCTGGGTTAGCCATCCCAACCCCGCCCTTGTAGCATGACCATGATTTTTTTTCCCCAAAACTATTCACTTAGCATTAACAACAGCAAGAAAATGAAATGTTTCTTTGTTTTTGATGCTATTGAAGCAAACGTTTTCCATGTTAGTTGCTATTTACTGAGCAGGAGTTGAAGTATCCTCACCTGCGGCGCATCGCCCTTTGTTGAGCACGGCGACTTGCGGCCGTCCTTCTCGCTGCGCTTGCGCGTCGGCGCTCTTGAGCGCACAAACGTGCGCGTACGTGACACCGTTGCTGCCGCACACTTCATCTTGGCTTTTGCACACGCACACCCCCACTTTGTTCTTCTTGTCGCCGCGCACGCACTCCATGCCGGCGCCGCAGCGTGGCGTGCCACCTCTGCCGCCTGCGCAGCGCTCACCCTCCGCAGCCAGACACAACGTGCAACAGCCGCACGCGTCCATGACCGAACCGACGGCGCATCCCGTAGCCGGCAGAGGCGCACATTGGGCTGGCTCGCACGGTCCGCACTCCCGAGCCGCCCGTACGCACAGCACAATGGCCGCCGCGAGCGGAGCCCAACGGCACAGAAACAACGCGGACTTCATGACGACCTCAAAGTTCTGATGAGAACCGAATACAGCCCACAGACAGCAACCCAGGCAAGCACCGCCTACGACAGCATGTATGTGCGTGTGTGGGAGAGATCCATGTGATTCAAGGCCAACTCACTAAAATCACTTTTTTTTTTCTCTCTCAAAGAATGTTTCACACAGAAGCAAGCGCAGACACAGACACACACAACCAGACACACACACACACACACGCACACACAGAGCACCAGGACCAATTAGCGCAGGACAAGAACGATCACATAACCATTAATCTATGCATGCAGTGCTCAAGTCATTATTACAGTAAATTTTATATCCTTTTTACATTTTATCTTGTGTGCTCTAAATGCTTTTTTAATTTAATTCACTTTTTTTTTTCACCGAAAGGAGCAGCGCTCAAATTTCGATGTACTGTGTACAACGACAATAAAAGCGATTCTGATGTTGACAAAAAATGTAGAGGTTTCCTCCGGCCACTAGAGGACACTAGAGGACTAGAGGACTGCCAGTGAGGAGTCTATTTCTTCAAATAACACTTCTCACCCACAAATATAAAACATTCAAATGCAAAACAGTAGGTACGCACATTTTATTTTTCCGACCCCCCCTCCAGACCACACGTATACACCACCAAGATATTCACTTGTCACATTTGTGGATAAACGCTTGTTACGTGTCAATATTTACGTCACCTAAAATTCTATACATACACGTTACGCTTACAAAAAGGTGCCGTGATTTCATGCTACAGTACTGTGCTAAAAAAGCCCAACAAATATGAGTGGATTCTCTCAAGTCTTCTTACTGAAAACAAACAAAAACTGGTCATTCATATCCACGTTTTGTGTTTCAGATAACCATTTCCAAGCAAACTGGTCTATGGATATGGGAAGAGCTTAAAATAAAGTGTCCGCGGCTTGGGAGTCAAAAGTTACTGTACATGAGTGTTTCGAAAGAGTCGTGGAGCTTCTGCGGATTCAGCGCAGCGAGCTGGGCATGCAGTCACAAAGAGCCCTCCTCTCCGCCCTCAGCACCAGCGACTCGGTCTGCGCCGCAAAAACAGCATACACACAGTAAGCAGAGCTACGTTCTTCTGATAGCATACGCAAGCTAACGCTAGCTAGCTTACCTATAACCTGACCCGCGATGTGATCACTCATTGCATATCAAGTGTCGTGCGACAACTATTAAATATATTACAAATTGTTTTACCCGTCAGGTGGTTGGATAGATATTACAATTTTACGAAAAGGATAATATCAATAAAAAATGTGCAGGTGTATTTTTGTCCAGTCGGGGTTGCCGTCTTCACATTCTACACTGTAGTATCTGTGGCTTTGAATGTGTGTGGCTTCAAATGAGCCAGAAGTTGAATCAGTGCTTCAACTTTAACCGGTTGTTCTACTGTCAATACTGCCAAATGGAATTTCAGAGAACTTTTGCCACTTGTGCTCACTCGTAGCTCATTTTCCTAAAAAGCGTTGGTCTTTTCAACTGTACTACCGATTCATACCGATTATTCTGAAGCAATCTCACGCCAGGAATGAAAATAGCCCCCATACCCTGGCGTCCAGGTTGAAAGCAGTCTTTTTGAGATCCTGCAGGGCTCTCTGCATGAACTCAAACGCATGACAGTCGACGCAAGGGCGACCTGCAAAAAGAGACGCCATCCCTTCATTATTCCTACATTTAGCTCATCCTCAATATTCATCAGCAAAATCACTGACATGGGGGGAGGGGGCGTACATGAGACATTGCGAGCTGAGAAGTGTTTCTCATACAAACATATTATCATGACTTTACCACTGCATTGGCCTAGGTAAGTGGCAGCTAAAAATGACGTCGTTGCAAGGCAAAAGCAGGCGCGCTCAGTCAATCACCGTACCGCGTCTTTTGATTTATTTGTTGGTTTTCCAAGATCTATATAAATATTTAACTGTAATCAGGACTTAACTTAGTGACACGGACGACGATGCCTTCCGATTTACGTAAAATAAAAAGGGTTTATGACGTTGTATGAACGGAAATCCATCGTGAAGGGTTATTTGTCGGAACTGGCTCGCCATCGGGACCCAAATAAATCGGGCACCTACTTTCCGCGGGGATGACTGTCCCCGTCTCCCGGTCCGCATCCGCAGCACCACCGCGGCAGAGGACGAGCTGGGCCGCCAACAGGAGCATCGCTGCCTGCATCATACCTCCAGATGCCATCATCCAATACCTACGCGTGTGGATTTTGCTTATTATTTGCACGCAGCCAGCGATAACGCAAGCTCCGTTTACCTACCCCGAATCTGTCGACGTTTTGTTTTTGGGAACACCAGGTCAGTGCCAAATGCTCGTGGAGATGTTATTGATGAGGCGAGCCGTGCGCATGCGCATGGCTCGGCTAGAGGGCAAAACCGCAGGACCTCAAACTAAAAATTGAGATGATCGGACCTGTGAATCAACACCGACCATCCAGAAACGGTGAAGGAAAAAAAAATCACTTACAATGATCAATTCTGTTCTAATGTAAAGAAAGGCAAATAGCAAATAACTAAAAGATGCTTGTAAAAATAACACTGCTAAAAGTCTGATTCAAGTAAATTCGAAAATTACAAGTGCAAAATTAAAATTTCTTAAATATCTTTCTTAAATAGCTGTCTCTATCAATAGACGCACACACACGCACACTTTAAATGTGTTCACACGCGCGCGCACACATTAATGTTATTAAATAAAGTGAAGTTTCCCGACACGTTGTAACATAACAATAATGAGAAATAGTGCAAACATATATATTTTGATCTTTATACTTTTTTTTTTTCAATTTTATCCTTCTTTCAATGCGGTTCAACGGCCTCCACGCAGACGTGGGCGGGGTCCTGACTGTCGTTCTCTTAGTAGTCCATTAAAATGCCCGAACTCAAAACACTTCTTTTTCCAAGATGGCGTCGATGAAGGACAGCGACACTGGCCTGTGGCTTCACAACAAACTGGGCTCTACGGACGAGCTGTGGACGCCGCCGAGCATCGCGTCTCTCCTCACCGTGTCCGTCATCGACAACATTCGCCTTTGCTTCTCGACTTTGTCGCCGCCCGTCAAGCTCAAGTTGCTCCTCGGGATGCTGCATCTCCCCCGGCGGACCGTGGACGAGGTGGGCGACCTCCAGCAACAACGCGTAGACCCTTCGCTCGCACTTATCCTCGGCCGAGTTGTCTTCAAAGGGGAAGAAGCTGCTCTACCTTGACTCACGTCTCCCGAACGCGTCGTCGCTATTGTCCTTCGGCGCGCTGCAAAAACACAAGTCGGCTGCTTTAGCATTAGCACGCTAGCTTCCGACACAGAGGACGATGACGAGACGAGAACCAGCGAAATTAAACCGAAAACGCGACGCGTCCTCCTCTTACTGAGGCAGCCTGTACTTTCCGCACACCTGTGGTCGACCCCATCCACCGGTTGTTGGCGTTTTATCACCGAACGTCTGCGGTTCTCGTTCAGACATATTGACGGACTGGGGGGAAAAACAGAACCGAGGGGGCGGTACCGTCCCTGGAATCTTGTTTCCCAGCCTTTATTGCGCCGAGGCACGCGTTTTAAATGAGTGGACTCTCACGCCAAACTACTAAAGCACCCTGCTTCTTTTCTTTTTAAGATTCTTTTCAAACTTTGATTTCAGTATCTGAAAGTTTATCTGAACTTTCTCCCCAATGCCCAGACTGTTTGGAATGGTCGCTTCAACCGGACGGAGTACCACGCACACAAGCAATACAGAAAATTGGACGATGTTTTGTTTCAGTTGATGAAAGAATCTTCTGTCTGATAAAATGATCAAGTCTAATTTTTGTTTTGTTTGTTTTTTTGTGCTTGCCAGATGAAGGAGGCTCTCTCCGAGATAATCCAGCTGGCCACGGTGGACTCTGAGCCTTGGGTGCTGATGGTCGCAGACATCCTCAAGTCCTTCCCGGAAACAGGCTCCCTCAATCTGGATTTGGAGGAACAGAATCCAAACGTGCAGGACATCCTTGGCGAGCTCAGGGAGAAAGGTAAGAGAAAGGCTTGCTTGCAAATGGATTTTTTGGGTGCAAGATTTCTTTTGTTCAATATTTTTTGGTTGAATGTCTCTCTCTTGGCATGTAGTTGCGGAGTGCGAGGCGTCCGCCATGCTTCCTTTGGAATGCCAGTACCTGAACAAGAGCGCGCTGACCACGCTGGTAGGACCCCTCACGCCCCCCGTGAAACATTTCCAGCTGAAGAGGAAGCCCAAGAGCGCCACCCTCCGAGCCGAGCTGTTGCAGAAATGTAAGTCGTCTTTTCTTGCTTGCCAAAGCGCGGTGGCGCCAAACTGCTTTTGTCTTTTCTAGCCACAGAGACGGCACAGCAGCTGAAGAAGACTGCCGGGGTGCCTTTCCATGCTAAAGGAAGAGGCTTAGTCAAAAAGATCGACACTACCAGTAAGTGCTGCCTCGCTCTGGGCCATTCGGGTCGTTGGGAATCCAAAAGCCAAATATCCCCTCGGCCACCTACTGGGACTCATTGATTTGTTTGAATTCATTGTAGCCCCTCTCAAGGGGATTCCCAAGGCCCCATTTCGCAGCCCCACGGCTCCGAGCATGTTCAGCCCCCCCAGCAACCGAGCGGCCATCGCACCAGTGCGCACGCCCCTGCGCAAGGAGCGTGGGGTCAAGGTATCTCGCTACCCTCTTTGCCAACGAGCCCGCACGAGCCGGCGAGCTCGTCCAAGGCCTCATCCCGAGGATTGCATTCTGCTTTGCAGCTGCTGGACATCAAAGAGCTCAACATGGTGGGAGCCGGAAGGGAAGCCAAAAGGCGTCGGAAAACTTTGGGTAAGCGCCGCAGTCCGACCTTGACCGTCAAGTTTCACGAGACTGGAACGGCCGGTGCTCACGCGTTCCTTTATTTGTAGACGCGGAAGCAGACGAGAAAGCGGCCAAAGAAGAAGCGGTGGTGGAGAACACGACACCCGATTATGCTGCGGGCCTCGTCTCCGCACAGGTACTTGGATCTGACGCAGATGCTTGGTCGATAGTCGAGACTGCTGCAGAGGAACGGCCATTTTGGTGCACAGCTAAAAAATTAAACAAATAATTGAAGTTGGTTTGCCCGCACACCCGACACAAGCAGCGAATGTCGCCGGCTTTACTGTGGCATTGATAGCGATACATGTTTTCTATGTTTTTGTCATTTGGTTGATCAAAAGGCCAACATGCACACGGCGTAATATATGTTTGATATTATAAAATTAAATTTAAGATATAATTTCATTTAAAATGATTAAATATTTAACATGGGCAAGTGGGGGGCAGCCTTTATTTCTCATTTTATGGCACCTGCCTATTCTTGATTGTGTGAATCAAAAGAGGTAGCCTTCAAGGTCATTTTCTTTCGCAGAAACTCGGGGCACTGAACGAGAACCCGCTGCCGTCGACCAGCTACCTTCCGGCCACGCCCAGCATGGTTCCTTCCTCCTCCTACATTCCCAGCTCCGAGGCTCAGCCAGGTGAGCGATCCTTCTTTCGCCGAACCAGTACCCTCGCTCACCGTGCTGTCCGATCTCGCCCAAAGCGAACGCGGCCGGGTCCGGCTGGGACGCGCTGCAGTCGGCTCGACAGCCCGAGGAGCCGGTGGCGGCGGGCGCAGGCGCCCCCGCCGCCGCGCTCCCGGCCCAGTACAAGCAGAGGACGCCCATGTACAATGCCGGCACGGCGGCCAACCCGGCCACCCCCGCCTCTCCCAGCACACCGGCCTCCACGCCGGCCAGCAATGGGCCGGCGGCGGCCGCCACTGCCGGCCAACCCGAGACTCCCGCTCAGCACCCAGCCGCGCCTCAGACGCCCACGCCTCCGCAACCTCAGCCAAAGAAGAATCTCTCGCTGACGGTACGGCGTCACTTGCGTGTTGCCGTTGGCTCCGACTCGCATATTGAAGCAAAGTTTGTATTTTGCAGAGGGACCAGATGTATGCAGCTCAGGAGATGTTCAAGACGGCCAACAAGGTGACCAGACCAGAGAAGGCCCTTATCTTGGGATTCATGGCAGGATCCAGAGGTACGTCGGTTGGTTGTTGGTTGGCCCAGGTTGCACCTTTCACCTCAATCTATAAAAATGTGTTGGTTATATATAACATCCCGCAACCTACAAAAAGGTTTCCATCGCCATATGTTAAAACTAACAGGAAGGTGGCCAATTAAAGTTCTGCGTGGTGGTAGCGCCACCTACTGGCTACAGGAAATGATTCTTTGATGCTTTTTCTGCTTGTGGTTAATTAACCAGATTTACTTACTAATTCCTCTGACGCATTTAGGCCTTTGTGATGCTAAAACAGAAAGTTTGTGAGTTTTCTCGAAACGTTGTTGCTGTCGGACGCAACCGAGAGGTCTCATAAGTCCGTTTTTCATTTTTTTAAATTTGTCTTGAAACCCTACGTGCTTTATTTATGACTGAAAGTGTTTAATTTTGTCCAACTTTGTTGATCTCGCAAAATACTGTTTGCTAAAAAATTATGGGGATTCTGATGGTCTTATTAACATTTATGAAAACATGAAACTTCACACACGATGAGTACATGGAGTATGGAACTCTGCACTCTACTGCCATCTATGGGTAGTCCCAGCGCACGGCGCTTACCAAGACTGTCATTGCGTTCCAATTCCTACTAGCAATGTTTGAGTGTTCAAATATGTTTGAATGTTGAAAGTGTGTGTGTGGGGGGGGGGGGGGCAATAAATATTCACTGTTATGAAATCATAAAATCTTTTGTCTTGTAGAGAACCCATGCCCGGAGCAGGGGGACGTCATCCAGATCAAGCTGAGCGAGCACACCGAGGTGTTGCCCAAAGCGGACGGCACGGGCAGCACCACCATGCTGGTGGACACCGTTTTCGAAATGAACTACTCCACGGGTCAATGGACCCGACTGAAAAAGTACAAGCCCATCACCAACACCTCCTGAGAGGTGCCACAGGTGGACTCCACTCGATCACATTCACAAGTTGCCGTTTGGGCCGAAACGAGCACCCGGGGAGAGAAGGTCCTTCCTCCTGCGCACGTACAGAATATAGTTTCATTCGTTTGGCCTTCTCATTTAGTTTTGGTCACAGCGGGACTTTTTCGCATCGCGCCTAGCGGATAACGATGGTGCCGTTTTTCGTCGCCCCACCCCCATTTCTTTTTTTCCTCCCAGACTAAAGGAAATAAAATAGAATGACACCGACTGTTAAGACCTTGGTTTTGAAATCTTTTCATTTGTGTGATTTGTGGCACACAAGTCCCGATGGTTCATTAACATTCACGCAAACACCATAAAATGGATTACGAAGACAACAAATCCAGTTTGATAGCTTAACAAAAAAAAAAAAAGAACAGATATAGCACTCAATTTGTGTTCCGAGAACAGAAGAACTCACTGCGCACACGCTCTGAGGAAATTGACACAAAGATGAGCTCATGTGTAAAGAGTTAAGCAGATTAAAGTTTGTCCCCACCTCTGGAAATTTGTAACTTGAGATCTCTTTGAACATTTGGCAAAATTTACACAAAAACAAGGTCCTGTGTTAACATGACAATGCACCTTGGAACTGTCAGCGCTGCAATCGCTTAAAAGGTCTCAAATGTTAGAAAGGATAGAAAACAGCCCAAGCCACTCGATTGAAGCATTCCCGTAAAAAGCCAGAAAATTGACTCATCGCTCCCCTTAAAAAGTGTAAATATAAAGCAACCACCGACTCCCAAGCATCATGTCGTTTACGTTCCACTTCAAATGAAACGGGTTGATTTTTCATAGCTACCCAACAGGGCGTCACCATCGGCGGTGATGTCCGCAATTTGCGCTAACAACCAGGCTAAGCGCTAATAACCCCGGCTAAAGCTGCTCCCTCCTCTAGCTTCCTACTAGTTGCGGTCCCTGTCCACCGTTTCAGTCCACCCTGATCTGTGAACATTTCTAAAACTAGTGGAGGGGAAATGTAAAATCTGACGGGGAAGTGGCTGTTTTCCTCGAGCGTTCCTGGCAACCAGGGCCTAGATCATCTTCATCCGGCGGACGTTGGAGGGAGGCTCTCTCCAGCCTCCGAAGGCCTTCTCCAGGTAAAGCGCCAAGGCCAGCGGCAGCCGATCCTGCAGCTTCCCGCTCACGACCTGCACGCCCATGGGGAGACCCTCCTCGTTCAGACCCAAGGGGCACTGGGTGACCGGCAGGCCCAGAATATTGAAGATGCCTGAGGAAGGAGGCAAAGGCGTAGTTAGGCGAGGCGACGGATCATCGGCGTCACTGCGTACCGGTGTAGGCAAAGTCAAGCGGTTGAAAGAGCGCGTGGTGATGTTTTGGGGCCACCCTGGGATGCGTTGGGTAAAGAAGCACACCGTCGCTTCCCAACAGCTGGTCCACGTCCTTCTGTAGCTTCTCCTTCAAGCCCACAAGGAAGGAGGACGGTGTGGGCGAAGACATCTTCTCCATAATGGCCAGACCTGCACAGGTAAACATTTTGAGTTGCAGTTTGGAAGCACCTCAGCAGTTGTTGACGCTCACCAATGGCGGCCACGGTGTGGTCGGCCTCGTAGGCTTTTCACCGCCTCCCATATGGGCCACACCGGCCGGCCCGGCTCTCCCAACTCGTCGGCGAACGGAACCGGAGGCTGCGGGAGAGAATGGCGGTAATTCGGCGAGCGATGCGACATGAGCGGCGGCCGGCCGCCATCGCCTCGCACCTTGCCCTCTTTGTCGGGAAGAGCCATGAAGGCGTCCCAGATGCGAAAGCTGTAACGCAGCTCGGGGAAGCGTACTTCTTGGACCGACACCCCGAGTTCCGCTTTGAGACGCTCCACCACCTGACGGACAACAGAGGTGAGACGTGTCCCGAACACGCATTGGAGTCGAGGTGAGATATTGATCTTTACGACGTTTTGACTCGCCTGCTTCTGGATTTGTCTGAGTTCTTGGCTGACGGGGAACGTCAGAGGAGAACCGCCGTCGTCAGGGGTGGTAAAAAAACGCAGTTTTTTCAGCTCCACCTTCTCGTTCAGGGACAACCTGCCGCAGAGGATGTCAGCGAGCTAGCGGGCCGACACCGGTCGCGAGCGCTTCGGTTTGGTAGCTCACATAGCTGCGTTTGGCCCCGCCATGATTTTCAGCATAGGCAGCAGGTCCTCGGCGTAGCGGCACATAGGCCCCGAGCTGGCGTACTCTTCATGTCTGCCCGAGTACGGCGGGTACTGGTTATCGTTGGACACCACACCTGTGAGTGAGGTGAGACAATCGTGAGCCCCACGCGCACAATTAAATCCTACAAACGGACGGGAGCGTCAGAGAGCCTCGTCTTACCCGGTGTGGGTTTATGGCCGAAGATCCCGTTGAAGAAGCACGGCATGCGGATGCTGCCGCCGATGTCGGAGCCCAGGCCGATAACGGCGCCGGCGGCGCCCAGCAAGCTGCCCTCGCCACCTTTTGGACAGGGTAGCCGGCGAACATCGAATAGACATTTTTGTGAGACGGTTGGTGAATTGACTACGGCACTGGAATTGTAATTTGAGGAGAATAAAAAGGTCACAGACCGGAGCTCCCCCCCGGCATCCTCTCCAGGTCGTAGGGGTTGCGAGTGATGCCGTAGAGGTGGTTATGCGACTCGAACCACATGCAGCCCTCGCTGGTGTTAGTGATGCCCAGCGGGATGGCGCCCGCCCGCTTGAGCAACGCCACGGGCGGCGCGTCGGCCGCCGCCACCCTTCCTCGCATGCACACGATGCCGGTGTTGTGGGGCATGCCTTTGAGCGTCGAGCGAAGAGCAAAGGTTACGTGGTAAGTCAAACATTCGTGACAGCGCACTGAATTATATTATGCATGAAGGATTAAAGCAAAAATAAACAGTGAGGAAAGAACAGTATTTGTTTTACAACAGAAACGGTTTCCCTTCTTTCTTGTTTGTTCTTGCCGCTAAGTTTTAAGCGGATTGTAGAAAAAAACACATTGATGTAAAAATAAATTTTAAAAAATCTAGGTAGAGCATGTTTTTTTTTAAGAGCCGGATTAACCTGAACGTTTCTCTCAGGCATCAAAAACGACACGTTACCTTGGAGACCGAAGGACCCTTTGACCGAGAGCGGCACGCCGAGGAAAGGCAGCCGATCGGCCAGCACCTCCTCACCTCCCGGTTCCTCATCAATCAGTTTGTCAACTTGCGCCGCTTCCTGGAGCGCGGCAGAGAACCTGGATGGTGAAATTGAAAAAAATATATGCAACTTTATAGTGGAACCAAACGTTTGATCCCAATTGAGTAATCGGATGATAAGCGTTCACAACATAGATTTCGTAATGGCATTCGAACATTTCCTTCCCTACAGAAAATGTTTTAAAACAGTCAAATGTTCTGCGTTCAATTCGTATTTTTATTGTTGTTAAGTGTTAAGCATACCAAAGAAAAACTCATGTTATTCATAAGATTTTGAATTAACTTTTGAGGATATGTGGTTTGGAAGATGAATGAATAAGTTAATCAGTTAACGAAAATTCAACCCGACCCAACCCGTGCATGTTGACGGAATCTATTCTATGCCTAAATCGGGATTTAGCAAAGACGTGCGTAGCTCCTCGGGAGAGGTCTTTGAAGAACCGTGCCTGTCTTTGACCACAGCGTTCACCAACGGGTTGACTTGCTGGATGCGGTCGACGTAAGCCTGCACCACCTCCACACTGGACACCTGTACGCACAAAGATGCGTTCGGGTTTGTGGGAAATTGATCTAACAGTTTTAAGACTAGGCCAAATTTCGGACTGATGGCTCAATTGTTATCCACCACCAGAACCGAGACTCGAACCCACTCAGTGTTTACCTCTCGTCGTCGAATTCTCCCAGCGAGTTGCGTCGCTGACGCGCAAAGGAGCGGGTTATTGAGCGGCGGGACCCTCCTCCTAGTCTCGGTGGTTCGGGAACACACGAAGTGATATAAGGCGAAGCAGAGGATCAAGAAGGCGTCGAAGAGCCATTTCTGGAGCCGTTCGGTTGTACTCAGAGTCATGCTGTCAGCTGAGTCAAGTAAGACCGGCTGGACGGACGCATACTCAGCAGCACGTTTAGAATCAAGTTAACGAGCCAATCAGCGTTGAGCGTTGTAATGGCTTGTGACGTCAGCTTTGCGTCGCTCGGTGACACCGGAAACAGCGCAACTAAAATACAGTTGTCGCGTTTACAAATTAAAATATCTGCTGCTGATTTCGAAGTGCTGGAGCCTATCAGCTGACTTTGGGCAATTGGCAATCAAAATTCAAGGTTAAGCTGGACTTGTCTCGTCGCCAACCGATTGCCAAGTTGTACAAATATTTAACCACCTGACCTAAGAAGGGGAACCTTTCAAGAACGAAAACCCCAACTGGGGATTCATTTGGGATTTTTAGAAGACGTTTTCCCCTTCTCCTCTTTTTATGCAGGTAATAGGCAGAACAATTTAAGGCTTTTCCACGAGATGGCAGGAAGTTCATGAGAAAATATGCGCCTATGCCCAATCAAAATTCCGAAACACTGAATTGAACTGAAGTATAGATGGCGGCAGAGCACAACTTTTGCCTAACCGAAGCTTCTCGTTTCAACATATTTGCTTGGCCCCGAGATGACAGAAGATGTGGCAAAGCACTATTTATGTCTGAATGAAACGTTTTAACCCTCAACATCGTACCAGTCCTCTTGAATGCCACAAGATAGCAGCATGGATTTTTTTCCATCCAAATTTTTGTTTGAAAAATCTAAACCTAAAAAAAGTTTTATCGTTAAAAAAAAATATTCCAAAACACAAAATTAAATCCCCCCCAAATGGATACAACCTACCGCAAAAAAAAAAAATCATTGATTTTTTTTTTATATCCATCATGAAAAAAACTATGTATACAAAAAAGAAAACAGCCCTCCAAAAAAATCTAAGGAAAACAAATTGTTGATATTATTATTAAATGTCGTAAAGGAACGTAAAAAAAGACGCTTCCGCTCTTACCCGTATGTGATCACGTGAGCAGCAGCTCTCCTACCCGGAAGTGGCACCAAAGCAAACACACTAAGCGCCATATACAAACAAGCGCCGTGGCAGAAATAATAATTTAATTTGCTTTTATCGCATTTCCGACCGACGTGTTGCAATTCAAGCGTACAGGTAACATTAACTTTGAGGGGGGTGTGGGGGTCACGTGAGCAGCAGCTCCACCCCCTCCGTAAAAGCCGGCGCTCCCCTCCTCGTGTGCAAACGACGCCACACCAAGCGGGGCCGAGCGACCTCCGTGGCCTTCGCATGGACGACAGCAAGGGACGGGGACACTGCCGTGAGCTAACATCGGTGCAACGACGTCCTTGGAATTGATTTTCTTGCGGGTAAGTGGGGTACGTTACATCCACGCGCCGCCTCTCTGACTTCAGGCCGTTTCCGTCGCAGTTTATGTTGAGAGGCAACCGGGCTCCGCAATTGACTAGCAAGTCGGGAGGGGGCTAAACGAAGGTGCTGCTTCGTCCAATCAATCCGATCACCCTCACCGATTTGGATCAATTTGAAAGTGTGTCTGTATCTGCGCGTGCGCACCAAATGCGGCCGCTGCTAACAATCTGCAGAGTGTCGATAACAGCGACTACACAATCGCTTTTTTTTTTTTTTTTTTTTTTCAAATACTGTCCAGTATAGATATGTGAAATATTCTGCGGATGTTGTACTTGCGAAAGCAAATGGAGGGCAATATTTAAGGGCACCATAGCATTTTTCAAATGTTAGTATTGCTAAAACACATGCAGTGTTTACGTACATCGTTACTATTGTTTACGTTACTAACTATAAGCAATGATTTAATGAGATGACAATTTTTTTCAAGGGGCAGGGCGGGGTGCTAAATTCATGTTGCCTATTTGTGAAACTAGCACTGGATCAAATGCTGAGGAGCTTCATTTAGACAAAATTAGTGCTTTACCACCACTTTGTGGGATCTTGGAGGCAAATCGCTATGTTTAAGTGAGTTCTGCGGCTTGCTACCATCTTTGCTAGCATCTTCATGCGAATGTTGAAGTTGTTGATTTTCATTGAGATGGGAAATGGAGAATACTTGTATGCACCATTTAAACAAAACTAGCGCTTGATGTCAAGATGCCCACTTGAGCTGATGTTTCATATCGTTCTTGCTTAGTCATTCAGTTGACCGACTTTTACGTCTTGCAGCACTCCACTGGACCGGGCCGCAACCGCAGAGGGCAGCTGTCATGGCGCGTCTTAACCTCAGCCCAACCAAATTGTGAAACTGCACTCCTGCTTCTGTCCTATGATGGAGAGGGTGGAGCCGGAAGCAGAACCCGAGGCTGAAACGGAGCCGCCCATGCACAGCGTGCACGGCTCCAACCGGACTCGGCCGTCCTCCTACCGGGCCCTGCGCAGCGCCGTGTCCAGCCTGGCCCGGTTGGACGACTTCAGCTGCGAGAAGATCGGCGCCGGGTACTTTTCTGAGGTGTTCAAGGTAAGGCCCTCCAGTTGTAACCATGCAAGCAGCATTTGGAACAAGCCCATGCAAACTGCAAGCACTATTCGAGTTCCCAAAGTCGGCCGGGGAAGGCTACAGCACAGGGGCGACCCGATCGAGTCCAAGCCCGATAGAAGCGAAACGGATGGATGACTCGCCATGCAATTGTCCTCTAAAGGATGTGCCATTAGACAGACCCCATTACAGAGGCCCAGTCCCTCAAGCGTTGCTCATCTTTGAATAGCAAAACGAGCAGGCAAATGTCAGCGCCTTCACTGGCAGACCGAGCGGCAAGGCGAGCACACGACGTGTCGGTATTTACAATCTTGCAATATTTGCCCCGCTGCGTATCGTCAAAGCCGGTCTATCATTTTGACACAGATGACGTATAGGCTTGATTTCTGGGAAAGGCGCTCCCTCACGTAAAGCTAACAAAAATAACTGGCCCAGTTCGACTATTGAGGATAAAAACAGGCTAAATGCACTTTTAAAAAAGTACTAATCCCAACACTGCGCTGCTGATACTGTATGTCTGTATTTAAGAAGCACGTCCAGATTGAACAAGAGTTCCAGGATTGACCCCTGGGGAACCCCACAGTTTATAGCCAATAGCCATTTATTGTAAGACACATTTGATTTGAAAATTCTCCCCTGAACGGTGAGTGTGTGTGTGTTTTTGTAAAGTGTTGCGATTGTGTCACAGCCTCAGGCCAGAGTGTGCGAGACGTATTATGTCGTACGTGTGTGCGTGTTTGGGTTCACTTGAAGCGCTTTGCCAGCGCTCTAACGTGTGCAAAATGGCGACGCGCAGGTGCAGCATCGCGTGTCTGGCCAGGTGATGGCGCTCAAGATGAACATCCTGGCCAGCAACCGGGCCAACATGCTCAGGGAGGTCCAGCTGATGAACAGACTGTCGCACCCCAACATCCTCAGGTGATTCTCGTCGACTCTGCATCTTTTTGCACGGCGCCTGCCTGACGTCACGCCGCCGCCTTCCCCCTCAGGTTCATCGGCGTGTGCGTCCACGAGGGTCAACTCCACGCGCTGACCGAGGTAGGAAAGCGGCCGGGCGTGTGCGCTCGCGACTCTTTGGATTCGGAGCTCAAGGCTCGCGTCCTCCTCTGCTGCAGTACATCAACGGCGGCAACCTGGAGCAGCTGCTGGACAGCGACGTGCCGCTTCCGTGGGGCGCGCGGCTGGCCCTGGCGCTGGACATCGCCCGCGGCCTGCGCTACCTGCACGCCAAAGGCATCTTCCATCGAGACCTCACCTCCAAGGTGAGTGCCGACGCGGCCGTCTTCTCAAAGGCAGCCGCTCTGATTTGGCTTCTTTCAGAACTGCCTGGTGCGCTGGGAAGGCGGCGTGTGCTCCGCCGTGGTGGGAGACTTTGGCTTGGCCGAGAAAATACCCGATTACAGGTACGGCTGATGGAGAGTGACTGTGTGTGTGTGTGTGTGTGTGTTGACTTGAGTGTGGGTGTGTTAGTGAGTGTAAAGTGTGCGACTGGTCCAAGCCTTGCCCTCCATAAAAGTGCATTCCTTCACGTCCTTCTTATCTTGCCTATCTTCACCCCCCCCGACTAAACAAGGAAGTGAACGGCTCTCTTCTGTCTTTCTTGCGGAGACGCTGGTATAGACGAGGCCTATTTCATTGACGCATGTTTGAGCAATGGGGGAGCAGCAGGATGGAATGGAGTGGCAGCATGTTTTTCCGCACTGCGGCTGCACTTCCACACGTGGTGGCCGCTCGCCTTGCTCAAACCCCTGAACCAAAAATTCACGAGGAAGAATTGATATCAAACTTAATTTTCTGCTTTTCTTCTAAATGTGCAGTAAATGTGTCATTTAAAAAAAATCACAAACACACACTGTGGGGCCACTTCGGACCTCAGCTGTTGACACGGCTGGCGTGTTTGCGTGGGTGGGGACGTGGAATCTAATGACTCCAAATAAGGTCAAAGTATTGCAGTCTGCCTCTTGTGGCTCCCTTACTACTCCTGTTAATGGAAGCTTTCAGAAGTAGCACCAAGAGCGATCGAGAAAATGGTCACGGCTTTTTCCCCACTTTATTCTGATTTTGCCCTAATGATATATATATATATATTTTTTGCCCCTCAAAAAAAACAGTCCAGAATGACAACATGGCCGTTGCAACGAGCGCCACTTTGTGATCAATTCACACGATGTGGAAAAAAGTGAAGTGCCGAGAAATTGCTTGTTTGTCTCCAGTGTTTTTCCTTCCCTATTTCTTAAGCTGGCAGTTGCGCAGTGCTCTCACAGAGTGACTCAAAAACGTGATGGTTATTCCCAGCTTTGTATTGAACTTTTTTTTGTTTTGTTTGGGCATAGTGGAGACGCAAACCAGGAACCTTTGGCTGTGGTGGGTTCCCCCTACTGGATGGCACCAGAGGTACTCCACGGTGAGCTGTACAATGAGAAGGTAAATAATAAACATTTATTTTAAAAAACTATTTGAATTTATTTTAAAAAATTGTTTAATTTATTTAAAAAAAAAGTTTTAAAATTTGTCAAAAAAAAAAACATTTAAATTTATTTTAAAATGTATTGAATTTTTGAGATTTTTTTTTTCCGAACGTGGTGTTTCAAATGAAAGCTAGGGTTTCAAACTAGGGTTCCGGTTGGGAATTATAAGTAAGTACGAAGTAGTTTTTTTTGTTGTTTTTTTTAAAGTGCTTTGTTGGTCTGTGTAGGTGGACGTGTTTGCGTACGGCATCATTTTGTGTGAGGTCATTGCCAGGATAAAGGCAGACCCTGACTTCTTACCACGCACCGAGGTACAGTCATTTCCATATTTCCTCTCATTTCCTCATGAGTTGTTTTTAATGACGTCTGTTTCTACTGGAGTTGAAAATTCTGGATTTTTTTTTTTTTTTATTTTTCTCCCCGCAGGACTTTGGCCTGCACGTGGAGGCTTTCACGCAGATGGTCAGCGACTGCCCCGCCCACTTCTTAAATCTGGCCATCGTCTGCTGTAATGTACGCAAAGGCGACACTCTCGCCGTACCAGGCCTGACCGGCTCTGACTCTGTTTTTGTCCGTCCCACCAGATGAGCCCCAAGCTGCGTCCGTCTTTCTCTCAGATCGCCGTCGACCTGGAGCGAACGGACGACGCGCCGACCGCCGAGCGGTCACCGGCCGCCGGCCCCCCGCGCAGACGCTCCTCGGTCCCGCCGCCGGACGTCCGCCTCTCCCGCAGCAAGTCGGACATGCTGCGACCCGCCGCCGAGTCGACGCCCATGCGGGTCAACCCCTTCTCGCGCCGCGACGACCTCAAAGGTGGCAAGATCAAGCTGTACGACACCCCCAGCAAGTCTGTCATCTCCCTCACTTTCGCCTTGCCCCCGCCGCCTGACCCGCGACGCTGCTGTGAGCTGGTGCCAGGTCGCCAGCGGCGCTGCCACTCGCTGCCGTGCACGCCGCAGCCCTACTTTTTGGCCCGCCCGTGCGACTGCGAGATGCACAGCGAGTGCGACTCTGGGATTCCTCAGTGTGCGGAACCCCTGTCCCCGGATCAAGAGAAGGGCGAGATTGTGCCGATGGACTGCACCAGCTCGCTGGATACTCTGGACAGCTCGTCTTCGTACTCCAAACTGTCCTCCCCCCCGACTCGCACCTCCACCCCTTCCCAGACCTTCGCTAACGGGTGGCCACGTTTGGACAACAGCAAAGTAATCCTGAGCGGACCTTTGGTCTGGAGCGCCGCCCCCGCCGGAATCAACAACAACGGTTGCTGCTCACCTCCCAGCGAGGCCGACGCCCAGTCCCTGGACCACGACGAGGCCATCTCGTGTCCGGCGTGCTGCCTTGCGGGCCTTCGCTTCCCTTCGGTGTGTCTCCGCACGCCGCACCGGAATGTCTACAAGAACCTGAACAGGGACCGCACCGCTTCCCGTGGGCTGCTGTGTCCCAAGAGTCTGCCGGCCTCGCCCTCGCCGGCCGGCGCCGCCCACCGAGAGCCCAAATAAACCCTAACCCTAAACCCTAACCCTAAACCCCAAACCCTAACCCCAAACCCTAACCCCAAACCCCTAACCCTAAACCCTAACCCCAACCCTAACCCCAACCAGAACCCCAAACCCTAACCCCTAAACCCTAACCCTAAACCCTAACCCTAAACCCTAACCCTAAACCCTAACCCTAAACCCTAACCCTAATTTGCACACATTTTAATGCAGCAATATAAAGTGGAAGGTTGCAGAAGGGTGGAGACCTTTCCATACATTTACGGCAACGATTTGGTGAATTTCAAATTGTAAACTCTGCATGGGAATTAAGTCATTTTAAGTGTCATGTTTAGCGTTTCTACCATGATTTTTTTTTTGTGTTGTTAAGTTTCTACTTTATTCTATTAATTTCCATGGAAGCTTTGCAATTTTCAAGCCTAAATCTGTAAACCCTGCCAGTAGAAATCCCCCCCCAAATTGATGTAACCCCAGCAATTGCATCCAGATGCCACAAGGTGGTGTCTAAGCTCTGTCGAATTTTCCTTGACACCAGAATGCTTCCCCATGGGCTCGGGTCTTTGCTTGGGTTTTTGCTTGCCTGCAGCCCTCTGCTGGGTCGATGGTAAACCAGACCCCCCCCTTCCGCCTCCACCCCATTTGACCGGTCCACAAGCATCCTGTCCAGCATGAAAAGTCGTCGCACGATGCAAAACCACCGATTTCAACGAGGAATGTCAAGCTTAGTATTATTGTCGCAACAATCCTATTTTGGGGATATTTGGTGCTGTTAAGTCTTAAGTTAAGTTGTATGGTGCACTGTGTGTGTGCGTGTGCGCGTGTGTGCGTGCGTGTGTGCGCGCCTACTGTTTAGGCTGTTTTTGTTGCTCTTCAGTCTGTATTGGCACTAGAGATTGCCACTTGAAGCACTTCAACTGAATTACTGCTGTGATTGAAATTTTCAAGGGAATGAACGGTCCGAGACCCGCTTACAAGCTGTTCGTATTCTTATTTAATTTAAAAAAAAATGAAAAAAAGTTGAATTAAAGGAGTATATATAGAATGCTGTGTTTTGTGTGTCTGTTGTGTTGTATATTAAGCTTTGCTATACATAGTCTTATGTTTTTTAATTGGTCATTTGAAAAAGAGGAACATGTGACATCGTTGTTTGACAGTTTTCTGGCCACAAGATGACGCTATCCGGCGACGGGATCAGTACAGCGCGGCGCGATGAAGTCAGAGGTCAGCCATCTTACGTTGCCCCTGACAACAAGATGCAGACGAATTTTTGAGTCGCAGATGGGGCTATAGCTAATAGTGTGCTTAATTATCAATTTTTTCACATGTCAAGACATACAAAGAGATCGAAATTGCGTTTCATACTATCCCACGGTGACAAGACATATGACACATTCAAGTAAACAATACAAAAAAGTAAAAATAAGAAGGCACATACAAGGAATAAATAAGAGCAATGAATAAATAAGAGCAACTTTTAAGTGAACTGAATCTTTAGAATCAATTCACTCAAAAAATTTGTTCAAACGAATCGTCCCCCCTGCACACACACTGATCTTTTTTTTTTTTTTTTTTTATAAATCAAATTATCACAAATCATAGTCAAAGCTTAAATGAAAGTGAAAAGTGCCACACCCGCCCTCACCCCCACTTTCTGATTGGCTGTTTGATCTGTGATGTCAAATGGACACTCCATTAGGTACACCGCCATTTTCAAGTGTACCTAATAACAGGCCATTTTATTAGGGAAATATCATGGTCAAAGGTCACAGGTGTCAAGCTCTAGTCCTCGGGGCCGCGTTCCAACATGTTTTCCAAGTGACCCTCGTTAAGCGCACCTGCGTGAAAAGTTTTAGCTCCTTTCACGTTCTGCAGGAGCTAAAACTTTTCACGCAGGTGCACTTAACGAGGGAATCACACGGACACTCCATTAGGTACACCGCCATTTTCAGGTGTGCCTAATAACAGGCCACTTTATTAGGGAAATATGGTCAAAGGTCACAGGTGTCAAGCTCTAGTCCTTGGGGCCGCATTCCAACATGTTTTCCAAGATCCCTCGTTAAGTGCACCTGCGTGAAAAGTTTTAGCTCCTGCAGACGTGAAAATGACCAAAATCTTTTCACGCAGGTGTGTTTAACGAGGGTAACTTGGAAAACATATTGGAACGCGGCCCCTCGATGACTGGAGGTCGACACCCCTGGTTTAAGTGAAAAGTGCCACACTCGCCCTCACCCCCACTTTCTGATTGGATGTTTGATCTGTGACGTCACTTGGACACTCCATTAGGCACACCGCCATTTTCCAGTGTACCTAATAACAGGCCACTTTATCAGGGAAATATCATGGTCAAAGGTCACAGGTGTCAAGCTCTAGTCCTTGGGGCCGCATTCCAACATGTTTTCCAAGATCCCTCGTTAAGTGCACCTGCGTGAAAAGTTTTAGCTCCTGCAGACGTGAAAATGACCAAAATCTTTTCACGCAGGTGTGTTTAACGAGGGTAACTTGGAAAACATATTGGAACGCGGCCCCTTGATGACTGAAGGTCGACACCCCTGGTTTAAGTGAAAAGTGCCACACCCGCCCTCACCCCCACTTTCTGATTGGCTGTCTGAGCTGTGACGTCACTCAGACACTCCATTAGGTACACTGCCATTTTCAGGTGTTCCTAATAACAGGCCAATTCATTAGAGAAAAAGCTTAAGTGAAAGTGAAAAGTGCCACACCTGCCCTCACCGCCACTTTGATTGGCTGTTTGATCTGTGACGTCATTTGGACACTCTATTAGGTACACCTATTTAATTTAATTTATTAAATTAAATGTGTAGGTGTAGGTCTATTGAATTTTGCATTTGTTGGATTGTAGTTGATGATGTTATTATACCGAATGTGTTTGTGTTTGAATAAAAGGTTGAAAAAAAATCATTATGCCGACATTTGTTATCTTGGGGGGCACCAACTCATATAACAACGTAAACATATTGTCATATAAAGCAGTTAACCAAATGTCTGAATTTTATGTCTTGATTGGCGAATATAAAAACAATGAATAAAACACCAGACAAGTTTTAACATAAATGTTTATCAAAATAATAATAATAAAAGTCAATTTCAAACCAGCAATCTAATGTGAAATTGCAGTAGATATATTGGATAACAATATTTAGGCACATATATGCATACACGTTATTTAAAAACTACTATAAATGTTATAAAATCAAGATTACCCAAAGAGAAGCATAATCTCCCTGTTGTTGCATAACGGCGCAATAAAGTTAGCCGTTAGCGTGGAGTAAACGTGCATAAAGGAAGTGGTGTTTCATATTTCTTTCCTTGGTAACTCGTAAATCGACATTCTGGCTTCCATAGTTCACGCCAGGAGCGAGACGCAACACGTTCACTGACTGATCCGTTGATGCACCGGAAGGCAGTTCAACCAATGACTCGTTCGCGAACGGGAAAGTCAGGATTCGTTCCCTCGCTGATCCGTTCTCGCGATAAACTGGAAATGAAAATCACTCACTCACTCGTTCACTCACACTTCCGTTCAGTAAGTGAACGGGAAATGCAATTCTCGACTCCTTCGTGAACGGGAAGTTACGTCATCTTCTTCTTCGTTTTGTTTTACGGCGAGCTGGCACCAGCTTCAATGCGCATTACCGACACCTATTGGTTGAAGTCATATGAACTGAAAAAAGAACGTTCATATGGCTGTGATTCGTTCACTGAAAAGTTCACTCACGAGCCAACACGAATAGCTACCTTTTGGAGGAAATTCAAAATCATATTCTTACTAAAGAAATTTGCATTTAGCGCTTCTTCCCCCAAAAGGACTGGAACAACCACACACGGTGGCATTTATGCCTAAAAGACAAAAAAAAAAAAAAAAACGTGAAAACGCCGTGAGAATCATTTTATTCAAATTACATCGACGGTTTTAGAAAGTAGCAAGTAAAATGGGCGTAACTGGTGCCGTGAGTTTTTTGTCTAATGTAAAATATGCGCTTTAGTTTGGGAAAGGCTGACTATAGTAGTTTGACTCAGTACTTCCTCTTGTATCCAGCAGACGGCGCCATCGGATCATATGGTGACAACCGTGCGACACAATGTGCTCAGACCGCCCGAACTGCCGCAATACACTCCAACAATATTGTGCTTTATTGATTATCATCGAAGCGAAGAGGACAGGAAATCCACTAGCAGTAAAGCAATGCAATCCCGTAATAGCTCACAGTTCATTAGAAAAGTTAAAGAAAGTGTTATGGGTCATAATTCCTTCTTGTAACTTGGCTTGGGGAGCTGCTCAAATTTGCTACAATCACCCCAAGAAGATGCAGAAAAAGTAAATCGATGCTGCCATGAGAAAAACAAGCCTCAATGTCTTGCTCAAGGACTCTGGGACATGATCATCGGTCTTGAGGATTGAACCCACCACCTACACAATTGAAGTGCTTACCTGGAGAAAAACAAACCTCAGTGTCTTGCTCAAGGACTCTTCGTCATGTTCACCAGGCTTGAGGATTGATGCCACCACCTTTTTTTTTCTTCATGCGCCCCCCAACGTGACATCAAAAAAATGCCGTGCCAAAAACCGCAAGTGCCTTTGGAGATGATCCTGCTTCAGGACCCCGTGACATTTGAAGGCATATGCTTGGCCGTCACCTGCCGAGTCGATTTCGCTGGCTGAAGGGAGGCCTCACGCACGCTATATGCAAATGATGCCAGCGCTTGGGTGGCATCAAAGATTGGCCGCTTTTCAAAGCCAAACGCCAGCCTGCTATGCCATCGTGATCTCGTGAGTGAAATGGAAACCGAGCCACGACCAAGAATGCCATTTTGCACGTGAATGGCAAAACCCAGTCGCGCTTTTGTTTTCTTGCTTTTTGGGTCGTTTCACAACAGTTCCATAAAGTCTTCACACAGCTACGAGTCTACGACGTGCAAATGTGAAAATGCAGTGCCTCGAAACTCAACAAACAAATCTTCGGAACACAATCTCTCTTTTTTAATCTGCGCATCCAACTGGGATTAAATTGGTTCAAATGGTGGTGAAGGGAGATTATCCAGTCGTTGCTTTTAGGACACGCCTCTTAAGTAGTAAGGGAGGGCCTCACTCTGGGAAGGTGAAGAAGCGAGCCTGAAACGAGTCCAGTGGATTAGCGCGTTTAAAGTTGAGCGCCACCGGCAGGTTGTGTACGGCCGCAGGGCTAACAAAAAAAAAAAAAAAAAAAGCAATTTCACAGTGAGCGGAGCGGCCTGCTGTCATAGCACCAATCCCAAATTGAGCTCAGATCAAGCTGAGGGTATCGTCACTTGGACGACATGCTAACACCAAGAAGACAAAGTGGACAAATGTAGACAATGGCTAGTTAACAAGGCGCCATATTCAATTTTTTTTGTTGTTGCTAAAACTGCATTTACAGATTGACAATTTTGTGGTTTTTCCTTCAAGTTTTTTTTTAATTCATGTGAGGGTTTAACGTGAGGTTACTCAATGATTTAATGCTCCAACTCAATTTGTTGTGCTCCCTCTGCTGTGCCCGTTTTAGCCACCAGGGGCAGTATTCTACACGCAATTCCCAAAAGAGAAGTCATGTTTTAACACGGCAGTTTTGTGTTAGTGTGAGCATTCTGATGACAAAGTTGTTGAATTGTTGAAAGTGTTCGAGTTTGCGCTTACCTAGAAACAATGTCGGTAAAAATCCCTTTCCTTACTTTGACTCTGGCGGAATAACTTGCTGGTGTTTGACCCAATGCTAATATTTTGACCCAAAGCTTTACGATGAACACCCCGCTGACTCCTCCAACCACAGCTGAGCAATCAAACGCGCGTCCGTCTTCGTTTAGATGATGGATTAATCCCGAAGTGTACGACAACGCTCGTGCAAACACGCATATCGTATTTGCGCAGCCGCTCCGCAGCGGCGGCTGCTAATCATACGCAAACAGGCTTGGGGGGGGGGGGGGGTGGAGCGGGGCGCTCGGCGGTGTGGCGGCAATCTTGCAGGACGGCAGCTTTTCCGTTTTAGTGTTTCATCACATGAAAGAAGTTTTTAATAAACGTATGCAAGGGCTGTTTGGCCGGCGGCCATGGAAGGATTTTTGCTTCTCACTCTGTTGCAGGTGAGGGCCTTTGATTGGCGCCGTGTCGCGCCTCCAGTGGTGCAGCCGCCAATAACAGGCTGGCTCCACACGCACGCACGCACGCGCACGCTCTCTCTCTCTCTCTCGCTCCCCCCCCCCCCCCCCGGTCCAGAGTGCGAAGGGCTCAGCCAATCCTGGCGTTGGCCTGAAGTTGGACAGTGGCCATGGGTTATTAAAAGCAGCGGGAGAGCCGGGCTGCTCACCTCTGTTCGACTTTTTATGGAAAAACAACACAAGTGAGCTAAAACTCAGTCTCCGAGGACATCTAGTCAAGTTTTTGCGTGAGCCGACATCATAATGTTGATGGATGCCTCCATGCGTCATGTTAGGCCAGATACGATTTGCACACTTTTCTGAGATGAGATCCCATTCTCGCCCGCACCTCGCCTGTAGCCAAAACACCGGCCTAATTATGTTTTTGTCACATATGCAAATTATTATTAGCAGGGATTCATTTTCTGCACTTCCTTTGCCAATTTCCTAAATGAAAACAAAACAACAAAAAGTGGAGATTTACAGCCAAACCTCCAGCGCCCCTCACCCATTTTTGGTGATGGCTTCCAGCGTCGCCATGGCAACTGGCGATCCGCGAGGATGGTTGCCGGCTGCGCATGCGCGGCGCGAGTATCCGAGAGGCGCAGGTGGAGCGCGCGTAACGATGCTCGACAAAGAAAGGAAACCCTCACTCTCGTTTGCCTAGTCGTTCCTAGTCTCAGGGCTGTTTTGGGAATCATGTCCGATGCCCTGGAGTGCTCTCAAAGTATCTATTCCACAATGCACTCAAGCAGCAACATGATCAAGACAACACATGTTCATTTTGCGTCTAGCTTACTTTGCTGCCATCTTGTGGCAGTCTAGTACATTGAAGCGTTTCATTTGGACATTATCTAACAATTACAGAATTATTTCTGCCCGAGAGGTTCACTATATGAAAATCCCTGTCTGGTGATGAAGGAGAGGAGAAATTTTAAAGAGCCTCATAAAGTTTATTTGCGCGTCCTCCCCTCCCACAAGTGGCCGAGAGAGGATGCGCCTCCGATTGCAAGACCAGCCGGTCACGCGAGCGAGCGCAGGTTGCGGGGCCAGTTGGAGTGTTGTGTAAATCGCCAGTGTGCATGCGCAGTAAATCAATCAATCATGCGGTTATCTATGGCAGCACATTTAGGCAATCAGCTCCAATGTAGGTTAATGAAAGCAACAATGGTGGAGGAGAAGACCTGGCAGCCGTCCTGCTCCTGTTTAAGCCTCTTCTCGCCCTGCTGGGCGGTGCCTTTCTCCAGCCAGATGATATTCGCCCGCTTCGCCCACCCGCCCCTCATCCCAGCTCAACACATAAATCATCCGTGAGGGACTCTGGCTCCGACCCCAAATTCCGCGAACAATGGCGTCGGTCCGCAGATACCAAACAGAATCGCTGGATTGTCTTCAAAGCGAAACCAAACAAACAACCCCCAGCACGGCCCGGCCCGGCACGGCCCGGCCCCCGCCTCTAAATTTATCTCGGGGCATATAGAGCAGATTTGGAACAAATCAATTAAGGTGCTGCGCTGTGTCCCACATGCTGATATTGTTGTGCGTGCGTGCGTGCGTGCGTGTGGCGCTTTCATGTTTGTGTGGTCTGAGTGGCGAGATAAGACATGAGCGGCGGCGCGTGAGCGTCTGATTGCGTAACGGAACGTTGAACTG
This sequence comes from Syngnathus floridae, assembly GCF_059516105.1. Lineage (NCBI taxonomy): Eukaryota > Metazoa > Chordata > Actinopteri > Syngnathiformes > Syngnathidae > Syngnathus > Syngnathus floridae. Next base: position 1,860,362 of record NC_142413.1, on the reverse strand, counting down.
AGGAGGATTTCGGATTGGCCCGAGTGTCCAGCTCGAGCTTTATTTACAATCTAAAACGCTTCCCAGCTACCTTACTGGACTTGGTCAAACTTTTAGCGGGTGGGTTGGCAGTGAAAACCTTTTCCAAGGAACCGCTGCCACAGCGATCGTTGACTGGCGGCCCGCCAATCCATCCCGCGACTGGATTCCATAATTATGAGGATCACATCTTGTGGTCCGCAATACAGCAACTTTAAATAAATAAATAAATAAATATTTTGATTTTAAAACTTTCGTGTGTTTCTCATTGTGACTAACCTCGTCTGCAAGCAGACTTTTCTCGATTTGTCAGTTGACAAAACGCTGAGAATCCATCTTGTGTCAGCCGCTGGAAACCAACATGGCGACGCCGGCGGACGGATGCATGGACGCAGGTTCACCACGCTTTTGTTTTTGAAGAAGAGCAAGCAAAAGGCGCTTTGTGCATTTTTAGCTGGCAAAGACGAAGGGCGTCTTTCCAGAAAAGTATCGGCCGAGCGAGACGAGATTTTTTTCTCGTGTTAAATGTGCTCCATGGCTCCACGAAGGGCGCAGAACAAGGGGAAGGAAGGAACAGATGAATTAGAAATCGGAGGAAGCTAGTTTGCATTTGGCTATTGGTCAGATGCCTTCCTCGATTGCATGGCGGCGCACATCTTTCAAAGCAACAAACGACAACACCAAAATCCATTCTCGTTTCAAAGTATAATCTGGCCGCTTTGGCTGAGTCACGAGTCCTGCATGGCGAGCGGCGGGCGGCGCTGCCTTTATTCGCAGCTTAATTATCTTTGATTTCCATTGCACTTTATTTGCGCAAAAGGAAATCAATGGGCCCGGTCGGCGCTCGAGACAAATTGTACGATCAGTAGCGAGCCCAGTCACCAAATGCAAATGGAAGTCCATTCATTGATTTGCACAAGATGGATGGAGAAATGCATACCGCCTTGGCCTCTTTTTTTTTTTTCTGTTTTAAGGTTTTTGTGTGCACGCGCTTGCAAAGTATTTGGCATGGGAAGGAAAATGAAAAGACGTAGGTTTCATTTTCATTTTTTGGGATAGTGATCGGAACAAGATAGTTTAGGATTCTCTGTTGGAGGGTCACGTCACGTCACGTCCCGTCACGTCATGCAGTTGGAACGCAGCCCAGTGGCGACAATGTGCCAGTTCTCACTCACCCTCACACAACAGAAACACAAACACTATACACGCTCATTCGAGACACAACCACCTTTTTATATGCAGTGGATTTTTAAATAATAAAGTCTGTGGATACTACGAAATCAGAAAATTTAAATTATATGTAAATGTATATATATCTACACATATGTATTTACACACACACACACATGTATGTAAAGTATATAAATGTACATATACACACTCATAATATATATAAATATAAATATACATCAATAAATATACAAATAATTTGTTCATCCATCCATCCATCCATTATCTGTACCCTTATCGTCGTATGAAAATATAATTTATCCAATAATTATTAATGGTAATTAAATTAAAATTAAACAATTAAAAATAGTACACACACACACACAAATAATGTTTTTTTTTTAAGAGGCAAGCACAGTGTGCACAAGTTTTGTGTGCACAATGACATGAATTTGAAAAGAGTGTAATTCTGGAAATTAATTAATTTAAACAAACCAAAAACTAAATTGATTCATGCTAAAAAAAAATCACACCTGGATTTTGTATGAATTAAATCAAGTTGTTCTCATCAAATTGTGCATGGAGACTTGAAGATGGTAGGAGATGAAAATCATTTTAAGATTGTATTATGTGATTTATAGTTTTATTTAATCATCTCTGTGAAATCTAATTGAACTAAATTGTGCAGATACAAAGTTAAAAACTGTTTCCACAGCCGGGGTTAGGAAAACGACCCAGCTTTATGGATAAATATTATCTATGTACATAACATTTAATGTCCAAATTACACTTGCCAACACTTTATGTTTTATAATCTTTTTTTTCAATCAGAGAGCCAAGTAATGTTGTTGAGGTGAATTGTTTTTGGACTGATTCCAAATCTGCACTTGCATTTTTTAAATGAATATAGCACATCAGGTTTTCATAATCATAATATGTACTACAAAACTATATTGAGAAATGTTCAGAGTTAGGCTTCAGGAACAGGTGGAATTCTTTTCTGAAAAGTCACAAGTATAAATGACAACGCATGCTAAAAAAAAATTAATTGTAAACTTAAAATCTAACATAGGCATAATACTAAAAAATGGAAAATATCTCCAAAATGTGATGTGCTAGCAACAAAGGAAAGATGTTTTTGAAATTAGCATGCAAAATGAAGCAATTCTTGGCGTCTGTTAGAAGGCCAGAGCGGCACAATCGCTTTGAGAACAGATGCAGCATCTTGTTCTTGTTGTTCACTTTCAGGGTCTCCACCAGTTCACCAAAAACTTGAAACGTTCAGCGAGTGAGCCACCTAAAGTGAGCATTAGCATCTCTCTCTCTCTCTTTTTTTTGTTAAAGCAACCCAAAAATGTCCAAATCATCAAAAACCGAAATGCTGAAGACAATTGCAGGCTAATCAGGCTAAAAAAAAAAAAAAAATCCACGATTCCGTCCGCTTTCATCGGGATGATGTCCCGTTGAATGTCGCGGCGCTCGGTCAGGGTGGGCTTCTGCCAACGGGCCAGATGGAGGATTAATGAGAAGAACGGGGGGCTCTTTGTCTAGATGGCACCTTTCAAAAGCTGCCATTCGGACCAAAATGGAGGAAGGTTGTCCAGGTTCTTTCCGCAGCGCTGCAAAGCGTTGTTATCGGGCGGCCGATGGGCGCAAACACCTGTCACGCGCATCCCGTATCTTTTCGCGCCGCCTGAATGATGAATAATTGCTCGGCTTTCAAAAAGCCGCCTATTAGGGCTAACCAGGTTACGTCGGACATCTGCCTCCGAGTGCCCGGCGATATAATTGGCCGCCGCCGCCGCGTCGTGCTTTGCGAGCGGACCGGAATCATCCCAGATGAAAGCGGCAACAGGAGCACAATATGTCGGTGCGAGCGAGCGAGTGAGCGAGCGAGCGAGCTCTCGGCTGGCGCGCTGGGGCCTGCCAGGAACATATGTTGGGAACTGGCGAGGCTCGGGGCAGGAGGGAATAGGGGGCCGGCTTTTGAAGTGGAGCCGCGCCGGCCGCGTTGCCGAGCGGGGAACGGGCACAACAGTTGCGGCTCCGAGACGCTCCTCCTTGTTCAAAGGGATGGAAGGAAGCGCCGCGGGGAGCGCTCGACATCAAGAGCTGACCCCGCCGCCGTTTCCCGCTGCCTTCTGCTGCTGTTCCCAAAGACCGGCAGCCCCGTGCCATCTGGTCTCGCTACAGATTCCCCGGACACATATCGGGAATCCCAACTATGCCGCCGCTTGGGCTCCGCTCTCCGAGTCGTCCCACTTGCCCTTTTCCCGCCCTAATCCCCCTCGCGAGGGGGTCCGGTGAAGCGCTCGATCCTTTTTGAGATGAAGGACACGTCCCGGGGTTATGGGCCGACCACCCCTCCGGATTGTCTCGAGGCGGCGGCGGTCTCTAACCTTTTCTTTTTTTGGCTCAACGGACCGCTTTCACGTCAAACGGTAGTCTGGTGAATTCAGGATTGCGGCTTTATTTCCGCATTCAGCACCATGTGTGTTCATAGCTAGCAAAACGCCCCCACTAGCTTAGTGGTAACACATAACAACGCAATGAACGACAGGCTAACACGGCCGTCGTGGCATTTCTGCAAAATGCCAAGCGGTCTCAATTCTTCTCATTCTCTTCACTCATGTCCCGTCAATAATTTTACTCAAAGTCATCTCAAACCTTCAGGAACAAGCGACGGCGTACAAAAGTGGATTAGCCGACTGTGCTCTCGTTTGAAATTGGCTCTCAAAATGGTCCATGCTTCTTTTATTCCCACCTCAAGTCTTCTCTCTGAAGAAAACGTCTTCTTCCGTGATATGTCTTATGGCTTCACCAAACGTGCGGCCCTGTCAGTCGCCACCTCCCTTGGTTTTTTTTTTGTCTACACTGGTCCGCTCCATGTCGGGTTCAGGCACATCGTCCGGGACCAAAGGGCAACAATGGTGGCATATCTGGCACTCGCCGCCATCTTCCTGCAAGTGTTGACGGAAGGCGGGGACTTGGCGCAATGTTGGCGCATGGGACGCGTCTGTGTACATGTGCCCCCCCAGCACACATTTTTCCATTTCGCATGACTGCGAGGATCTGATCCTCTAATCTCCCAACGGCAGGTTTGGCTCAATGTCATCTGCCGGTGAGCTGCAGCCAGGCGCCCCCCGTCCCGCCTCTGGCAGCAGAAGGCCGCACATCCGCCGCACGTGCACGCGCGCGCGCACTCGGCCGTTGCTAGGCGACCGCGGGAGCCTTCTTCCTCACCCGAATTTTGGGTAGCTTCGGCAGCTGCGCTGGGGAACTTGCGTGGCGGCGTTCCCAGAATGGAGAAGAGGTAGAGTCATTTGTGTTCTGAATGTCCTGTTAGGAGGAGGAAATTGCATTTGGGAAATAATTCTTGCTTGATAAGGACGATCACGAATTCAAAATGTGAGCGCCTGCGGGTGGTGGCTACCCAAAACTCAAGCCGTACTTAAAAAAACCAAAAACAAAATTTGTTGTCTACTGTCAGCAAAGAATATCAGAGCCCTTCAATCAAAACACCTTATTTGTTTTTTTTTTTGCAGCGTGAAATTGTCGCGAGTTTGTTGCTGCGTGTTAACAGGACAGGCCAACCCCCTCCAAAAGCAAAATTCGTTGTCTACTGTTAACAAAGAATATCAGAACTCTTTAATAGAAACACCTTTTTTGTAATTATTATTTTTTTTCGCAGCGTGGGATTGTCGCAAGAGTCGTAGCCTCAATTGTTGCCGCGTTTAAACGGTACAGGCCAGCGGAGAACTCCCCCCCCCCCCCCCCCCCCCACCCGCGCGTGTGACTTCGCGGGTGGGCGGGGGAGCGAAGCTGTCAAAGCAGCCCAATAAAAATGCGCAGATCCACTTTTCATTTGAAAAGGAGCCAAGTTCCCGACTCCGGGATCCACCCATCTTAGATCGATGTCCGCCCACGCACCGGCAGGAAGCTAACCGTCAAGTCTTCCTGAGCCAGACGCATGATGGCCGAGAAACATTCTGTAGGTTCCAGCAAAGCGCTCAATAAATCCTCTCCCTCCTGTCTTCGAGCACGGCGAGCGAAAAACAGATGCTCTCGCCCGGCCACGTTGCCGGCTATAGCCAAGACGAGGCCGATCTGCCAAAGGGTGACTCGCGAACCGTTGTAGAGCATCTCAAAAGCGCTGAGGCATCAAATGCAAAAGAAAGGACAGCAGGTGCATTTCATCTTTGGCCTTCTCATCCTTTGAAAAGGCAACTTAGAGCAAACCCCCAACCTCTAACGCCGCGTCGAAGCCAAAGCGAGACATTCTGGATTGGAAAACAAAAACGTTGTCGCTATCAATTCCACTCCGCTTTCCAAACCCTTTAATCCTCTTGAATCCCAGCTCTGCCGGGACCTCCATCTGATTTCCGTCATCGAATCGAGACATCTTCTAAAGCCAAACTCATACGCTGACGACGGCTCGTCCCAAACGACGCTAAGCTATCGTGCTAGGCCCAAGTATTTCATCCCGATTTGCGCTAGTGTAGCAATGCTCCATTTCAATAAAACACAATGTAAAGAGTTAAACAGTTCAAGATCTTATTCTTGACCACCGGGGGCAGTATAATCCAGTCGCAGAGGATAAAGAACACGGGTGCAAACCACACAATGGTTGAAGCTAATCCTTTTCCATTATATGTTAGCATTAAGCTAGCGGGGGCGTTCTTAAAGCAAGGTCGTTTACTTGTTTTTGGATACACACCGTGTGAGTTCACTGGACAATTGGAAGGCATCTTCCAAACAACACGCTGGATGCGGTAAAGCCTGTGGGAAGCGGCCTATCGGAGGCCCTCATGCACGCACGCACGAGCGCGCAGCGAGTCTCACGCTCCCTGTGAACAGCGCTCTTTAACGAGGGGAGCGAAAAGAAAGCATGCGTGATTGTTTTGGAGAGGCTGCCCTAAAGGCACGTTTAGCGCTCAATGCTTCTCTCAGTCATACGTCCTCTCTGGTTGATTGTGTGCCGTTGATCAGCGGCAACAAAGGCGTCATTAGTGGGGCTTTGGTCCCCACCAGGCCCGGGGTAATTATGAATGGGGGGCCCGGTAATAATTCAAGGGCCCATCAGTGCCGCTTGAAACTGAAGAGAGAGAGAGAGGGGGGGGGGGGTTCACAGATTCGGCAGGCGGGCCCACTGGGCCCATCTGCCTCCATTTCCCGGCCACCTGCCTGGAGATTTGACCCACGTCAGCCGCGGAGGAGCACCTTCACACACAAGAGAGAGCTGGCCTCCCAGCATATGGCATTCACACGTTGCTCCAACCAAGCATTTACGGCGCTCGTTAAGTGTCTTGACTGGGACGGCAAAAACAATGGCAATCGAGATCACATCACTGGCATCGCTGGCGGGATGCGTCTCCTTCCATCAGCGGCCCGTGGGAGTCGCAGACAGTCAAAGGCGAGGGAGCACCAGAAGAGGGCAGCGTGCCGTCTCAAGTGACAAGCACCCACTTCGATGTTGACTTAATATTTGTAAGCGGGCGGGAATTTTAACTGACAGTCATCTTGGGGGCCGGACCCTCAAACACAAATGGGGTGAGGGAGACCATTGTTATTTGATTTCATAACAAATCAATTTTTAGCCTTTGAGTCAGGCTGAGTCATGATTATGGAATCCAGTCGCAGGTCGGATTGGACGGTATGGTGGGCCGGATTCAGGCCGGGGGCCGCCAGTTGATGATCAATCCCTGGTCCCTTTGCCTGCCTACAACCGTCTTCTTTGTTTTAATTCAAATCCGTTCAAAGAAGAAGAACAATCAAAGTGGCAGATGTTCGTTCACCCACTGCGGCCAGCTGATCGGGGTCTGATCTTCAGACTCATAGCTGCAGCGTTATTGGCTACAGAAAAGCAAAGGGATGAGTCTGATAGGACGATCGGCCTTCTCAAAGTTCATGCCGCTGCCGCCGCTTCCGTTTCCCGTGGAACTGCATCATGATTTATTTGGGGGTGACACCGTCATTCATTTTTACCTCTCGGTCAATAGAGCTGAGGAAACGGCTTAAGGCCTGAAATTTTGAAAATCCAGTTTTTCCCGCACAAGACTCTTCTGAAGTAGTCATGGCGGTCTAGAATCCCCCGCCAATCCGTTCTTTTGTCTGCAACCTTGATTTTAATTTCAGCTCCTCCTCTTGAGCGCATCTCACTGCAGACGCTAATAACTTGGCTCGTATTCACGGTGGACGATTCGGGCAGGGTTTCGGTTTGCAGACAGAAGCAGACGGGGGAACACCAATGGGCTGGTTTTGATCTGGATTCAATGGTCCGGAATAACTGGCCCCCGAAGAGCTCTTATGTCAAATGCTATCTGTGAGCGGGTGCAGAGCCGAGGGGCGGGGGATGATGCACGACGCATTTAACACGTGGACAAGTAACACGGAACAAATAGTTTGTTACTGGAATATGTCGGGCAAAGGCTTTTGCGCTGTGTCATTTCTACTGCTTGCTCACTCACAATCTTGTCCGACCACCGCCGCAAAGTCCAAAAATGCAAATAGAGAGCGATAAAGTCAAGCGCCGTTGAGATCGACCATGACTGAGATCTTGGGGACGTATAAGGCTAAAAAAACAGCCCTTAAGTTTCTTTTTTTTACGGCAGCGCTTTTCTCAACCTCGACTTCTTTCTTCGGAATGTGAACGACGGACACGTTCTCACTTTTTTTTTTTTCCCCTTTTTCTTTTGGGAATCCGTCCGCTGCTTTTAGAAGACGAGGATGTTCGGGAGGCGGGTCAGGCCGGGGTCTCACCTACTTCCTAATGAATTCCCAGGCTACGTCCACCTGCAGGCGTTCCCGTACCAGCTTAGCAATGATTACACCTTGAGGGAGGAGGTGAGGGCGTAGGGGGGGGGGTTTGGAGATGGAGCTCTCCGTGGGTTGAAGGGCGGCTGTCGAGCCGCACCATCCCTGGCACGCAAACACACATGCGTACACAGGCGGGCGCAAGAACCCCCCTCCCCCCCCCCTCTCCCAGATTGGAGGCAGGTGCAGCGGCAAATCAAGCCTCATTAGCCGCACCTTCTGCTAGCGTATAGCGCCGACAGATGGATGCTCGCCCTCACATGTTAGCTCACATCAGATGGCAGTCGGAGAAGGGTGGCTAGGGGCGCACGGTTGGCCCCCCTCCGCCGCTCTTCCGCCGGCATCACTTCCTCACAGCTACATCACCCCCCCCCCTTTTCCAAGCGCTCCAGAATGCTCTTTAACCTGAATAGCGCTGCTGGCTACACTGTACTATCCAGGGAACGTCTGACACGGGATCAGTTTATTCCTCGCCTCTTGGCCCAAGGAGGAGTTGAGGAGGGAGCAGGGGGGGTCTGTGCTTTTCGCTTGATAAAAAAAAAAAAAAAAAAAGTCTGTGTTGGTATGTTAGCATTTGTTGCGCTTAGAGGGACAAATTCGGGGGAAAAAAAGATTTTGCTTGTCTCCAAATTGTCAGAGTGGCTTCCCCCTGGCTGTTATCACGTCAAACCAAAAGTGAAGCAGAGCCGAGGCACGAATGGTCTCACATCCTTGTTGGGGATGAAAAGAACCCCAAAGTCTCATCATCATCATCATCATCATCGTCATCATCATCATCATCTGTTCCTGGTTTCAAGGCAACGTCGGTGCAACTCAAGCACGGCCCTCGAGGGAATGTCAGATCTCCATGGCGTCCGGTCCTTGTTGGAACCGATTCATCGCCAGTCGTTTCAGTCAAGCCGACAAGGAGCGACTTCTGTTCCGGCCGCCAGCTAATGAAGAGAAACAGACGCGCATATGGGACTCCTTTTTCTTCTCTCTCTCTCTTTTTTTTTTTTTTTTTTTTTTAGCAGCCGCATCCTTGCATCCCAGATCCGTGCGCCATATGGGGAGAAAGTGTACGTGTGCGTGATGCCAGTCAACGGAAGGAATTAAAAAAAAAAAAAAAAAAAGCCCCCCCTTGTTTTGCTCACTCCCATGGGCACATGAAAGTGAAGGTTATACTTATTCACTGTTTTGGGGGTTGTGGGCGGTCCATCCTGTTGGCCACAAATCACCGTTGATCTCTTTGATGGCACGAGCCATATGTGCCTCCATCTTCACCTGCTCGCTGCCACCACAATGCAAACGCCGTCTTGAACGTTGACCTCCAAGGGATTCGTGCACTCATTTGCAAGAGTCAAAAGTGAATAATTGGGTTGACATGAATTTATGGATACGACCCTAAACAAAAAGCCACGTTTCATTCCGAACGAATCGAATCCCGCTGGAGCCCATCGAATCGTTCCGCGAAGAATCTGTGGCTCTGCCATAAGAGAAACAAGGAATGAAGAGAAGCCGCCTCAATTGTGACGTGCATGTCGGCCATTTTCAAAGAAAAAAAAGGAAGCGGCCAGTGAAATCTAGAAATGTTTGACGACCACAACAGACACGCACGTCCAAGTTGCGCAAATGCTCCGCAGGTGAACGATCCCAACTCTTTAAAGACGCCAATTTCTATCATCAATCTTCTGCAACTCTGGAAAAAATGCGCTCAGTCAGCAAATTTCCGAGGCTTCCGTTTGTGGGAAGCTACTCCGCTGACAAAACACAAACAATTATTCTAGCGTGTATTTTGGCAGGTGGGCGTGCCATATTACGCTGCCACGCTTCATACATGGCGCCATTCATCAGCTCATTAGATTTGCCGCAAGTAGATTGCCTCCTTATTGGCTGCCGCTTCCACTCTTTGGCAGGTGGACGTGGGGGCGGGGCCAGCGAAAGGGGGGGGGGGCGAGAGCACCATACATGCCAACACAGCAAACAAATCGTCATGGTAATTGACGTCAATACGTATCGACGGTGTCGCAGATGGCTGGCTTTGACGGACACAGGTTTACACTGTAGTACTGAGAATTTAAACTCGCTCGCAGGCACGCACGCACGCACGCACGCACACTCCGATCCCCTTCCGGCCTATGACAGGGCTGCACCTGCAGCTTATTATGGGAGCCTTTAGCGTTTTAATGGCACGCAGGTGCCAAAGTGCCACGGCAGCGGCGTAACACGCAAAAGCCTCAAATGGCTCGACGCGCTTGCAGATGTGCGCCGAACCTCGGCACTCGGAAATTGTTTGGGGAAATGACTCAAGAAGTCACCTTGTGGGAAAGTGAATTACTTGTACAGTAAAGTGCAAATTGTTTTCTAAGCGTGGCTTGAACGTGGTGGATCTTCCCCCGGCCTGGCCTTCAAGTCACGAGTTTGCTAAATTAGCTGCACTGTTGCACACATAATCTCCAGCAGTTGTATGAAAAAGTTTGGGGAAGATTTTCCGTTTTTCTGTCCTCTGATTGGCTGAATCAAATTGTCTTGTCTCCTCAGACAAGTATTTTTTGGCTGGAAAATATAGCTGCTCCAGTTGACTGTGGAACCAGAGCACAAAATTACAGAAAATAAATCTACTTTACAACAAAACTTGTGCAACCTGAAAGAATGAAGTGTTTAAATGTACTTTTATTATTATCTTTTGTAACACGTATTAGCATCTGATCTATCTATTTATTTATTTATTTATTTATTTATTTATCTGAACATTTATCATTTTTATGTATTCATTTATATTTAAATTTATCTGAACATTTATTGTTTTTAATTCATTCATATATATATATATATATATATATATATATATTTTTTTTTTTTTGGGTGCAATCTGTCTGGCTGCGTGGCTCTTTTAAAATCAGCACAGAGAGCGCCGATAAAGCTGCAGCCCTCCCACCCATCTCCCGGGGGCCAACGAGGCGCCGCCCGCTCCGAGGCCGCCGGACTCTCCCTCCGCCCGGCAACCCAAAGCGTAGGAGAGCCCAGGCACAAAAAAGGCCTTCATGTCAGGGGTTGCCAAATTGCATGCTCAAACATCAGCTGGGTGTCAACACTGCACAGAACACACACATGCAGTATTCCACGAAAAGATCGCACCAACGCGATGTTTCATCCGACATGTGCCACTGCCATAAATTGTGCCACAACATCTCCTTGGCACAGAGTACTCACATCACACATCTACCTCAAGCTATTTCAAGCAAACACTTTCCACGCAGGTCATTCCACAATGACAAGACATTTCACGCGCTCCCTCCAGGAAGATGGACTACTTCTTTTTGTGAATTCCAAGAAAAAAAGGCTTAGGCTCCACCGGCAACGTTTGATGACATTTTGTGGTATCGTTGAATTTAGCTGTTTGGTTCTACCCTGTTACAGATACTAAAGCACCATTTTGAAAAGACTAGCTAAAGTAAATCCTTTATAATGACATTGGGTGACTTTGAATACTCATTCCACGTTACTGTAATGACAGTGAAATGTTGCAAATGAATACTCATGTTAGTTTTTGCCAGCTGTGTCGGCTACTATGCTAACTGCTAACAGTAATGAGGGTAGATATATTGTCAAGAGAAATACTTCAATAATGCATCTTTTTGTGAGGACATGAGTAAAAGGGGGGACACAAACATTGTGAAAACATGAAAAATAAGAGCAAACTTACCTGAGGTCAATGAGCAAACTCACCTGAGGTCAATGAGCTTGTCACTCACTTTCTCAACCTCATGGTGGCGAGAGAGGGTTTAGTATGAGGGCTTTAACTCCGCCTACAAATGTCTGATTGGTAGATTTACACTGTCAGGGAGTCACCAGTAAAACAATATTTTCAACATACAGGCATGAGCAAAATGAAATACAAATAAGATTATAAAATACATATGTTGTCATATTTACTTGAATCGACTCACTTGTTTATTCAAAATTATCTCACTAATTTTACTGAGAGTTTTATGACAAGCAATGGGATTGTTTTGTATTTTCCTATAAACTTTACCAAACTGCTGGCAAAATTCGGCGGACCTGTCTGTCATAGCCCAAAATGTTCTCAACGAAGTCGGCCATTTCGTTTAAAAAAATAAATAAAACAAAACTCCACCAGTTTCACCGATTAACGGGAAAGTCTTTACAGGTCACATAAAGTCTTAAGGATGCATTGGGTAGGCCGAATCCATAAAAAATATCAAGCTATCATCCCAGGATCTAATCCCAAAATGAATCAGCCATTTTGCTTTGCTCCAAGCAGCCATTTTGGAAGCACAGGGAAGGCCGTCGACAGTATAACGGCCGCGTTGAACGTTCCCGTGTGAGAGCAAGGCGAGGCGAGGCTGCGCAGCGCCAGCCGCAGAACGAATATCCTCTCGGCATCTCGGCTCATATTTCAGCTGGGGCGGCCTGAGGAATGCATCCAGCGCCATAAATCAGCCGCCTGATGGGAACTTGGCGGCCGGACGGCGGCGCAGAGAGCCGAGCTGTAGAGCTTCGCTAAAAGATGTCGTAAGGTGGCCCTTTTGGAGGAGCTACTCTCGGGCGGCCACTCTGTGTGTGTGTGTGTGTGTGTGTGTGTGTGTGTGTGTGTGTGTGCGTGTGTGTGTGTGCCACGATTGTTTGTCACATCTCTGCCTGTCTGCGCCTTATGCAAATGTACAGGGGGGTGTTGTGGGGGCAGGCGTTGTGGGGGGGGGCTGCTCCATGGGAAACTGCTGGTGCTAATCCAGCATGTTGAACAGGGGAGGAGAGGCGCACTTTTCAATAAAGCCCCCCTTCCCTCGCCAAGCCCCTCTGTCACATGTACACACACACACGCACACACACACAACAGATGAACAGCGTGTTTTTTTGCAACCTACGGACGGCCGCACAAACAGCCAACACCTGTTTCTTTTTTTCGAGCCCATCCCGTCGCTTTTAATATGGGAACAAATCCCACGATCTTAAGACCCGGCTCGTGCTTTCAGCGCGATAACAAGGAGCCTCAGTGCGGCGGCGGGCTCGTAGCGCCACCTCAACGCGGACTAATAACGCTCCCGTCCCAATCTGCGATTTAAGACTATGAAATGTATGCAAATGCGTGTGGGAATACACGGCGGTGAGAAGACCATTTAAGGCGTTTTCCCCCCTCGGCCCTCTTGAGTTGCAAAAGAGCTTGTTGTGTCTTTTTGCTTTCATCAACGGCGGGCCGAGTGTGCAAAATGCCAACAAATGTCTTGTCAAGGAGTTCAAAGTGGCAGCCTGGAACTCACCCAAAATGGCTGCTTTCAAGCAAAACGGTTCAATCACAGGGCATGGCTCCTTGGGACTGATCGCTGAAAAGGATTCCCCAACCCTCACAAACTTTCCAAGCCTCTTTTTCTCGGCCATTTCGCTTCAGACCAAAATGGCCGACTTCCTGTTCATTTTCGATATGTGCCTTTCCGGTGTGTCCTCTTACCACAAGCATGTCAAACCAATTTGAGCACGACTGGAGAAAGTGCTCATTTTCTCTGAGGCTCGATTTCCGTGCAAAATGGACCCAAAGTGGTTGCTTCGAACCAAAATGGCTGACTTTGTGTTCCGTGTCCTTGAGACCGTTTCTTGCGTCCGATTCTAATGCCCAGCTCATTTCATGTGGACCGTGAAGCTGGCAACGGAGTTTCGGGACCTCTTAACTACTCGACATACATTTTCAACAAGATACACAAAAAGCAGCTGGCACAGTTCTTTGTCTCGGCACTGGCGCGGGTCCAGTCCAACTTCTGCACTTACCACTGCGTGTGAAAGTACTATGCACGAAACACACACGCACACACACCCTTGTGTGGATCCATATGGGGAGAGAAGGAAGGGGGAGGGGCACAAAGGCAATCAACAAATCCTCTTTGCGAAACATAATAGGAGCAAATCATCATCTATTTGGCCTCCTTAACTCACTGACAGCAGCAGTCCTCGATAAAGAAGGGGGGAAAAAAAAATATGCCGGAGACAAGAGGGTGCCAAGACTTTCACCGAGTCCTATTGAAGCCAGATGCCGAACGAGCGCCAGTCAAGTTGGGGTCGCTCGATATCGCCATCGGAGGGGACGCGGGAGGGGCGAGCCGCCGGTGCATCCCAGGCCATGGCGTAATGAGCCTTAATTGGCGCTTTAGACGGACTTTTGCCGCCTTCATCCCATTAAGAAGGCTTACGAGATCAGAGCTGGCTCAACTTGACACTGTGACCCACATGGACTTCACCTCAAGCCACCTGACCGAGAGAGAGAGCGAGCGAGAGACAACGTGCTGCCTGAGATGCTCAGCCAGCTATGCGGCATTGACGCATTACGCTAGATTAGCAAAGTAAAACCACGCCCGCTCTCAGGGGAAAACCAGACGCAATTCGGAGAAGCCATGAAATCCGATTAGCGGGAGACGTCATCAGCGAAGGCATCTTCAAAAAGGCATTTTGGATTAAAAAAAAAAAAGACATCTACTTGGAGTATGCGGTGTAATTAATTTGATATTTTAGATGATTCCATGAATTATTATAAGCGTTATTTTCGACATCTCCGTCAGGTCAAATGAAGCTGATTTGATTTGATCAAGGATGAGCATCAAAGGCCCACACTTGACTAAGTTGTCATATGATCACAATTGAATTGCTCATTAAATAATGGGCCCATTTGTAACTAGTAAAATATTAGTGACAGCAAAAATGTGTCCACAAAACAATTTTAATATTTATCTCATTTTTGTTCATTTTAAAAATCATCCGTGCCCAGAAATTACATTACTAAAAAAAAATAAAGCATGCCAGAAGATACAACGCAGACAATTTCTTGTTGTAGCATAGCTCATTTTTATTGTTTAAACAGTTTTTGCATAGGAAATATATCCACTTCCAGTAATTGACTGCAGTAAGAACAGCTGCTAGCAGTATAGGCTGGATATAACAGTAACAATCACAAAAAAAAAGAAAAAAAGTTGAGCCTTTATTTACACTGATTTTTAATCTTGTGGCAATTTTAACCCCTGCACCAAATGTAACCGACCGAAAGGCGTCGCTTCAAAAAAAAAAAAAAAAAAATCAATAAAAAGATAAGGGAGGCATCAAGGCCTGTACAGTTCACAACGGACACCTTGTGGCTCCTACAATGAAACAAGGGCAAAAAAAGTCCTCTAAAACGTACATTCAGATACATACAAAGACCTTTTGCGCACACTCGCAGCGAAATTACGATCAATACATAGGAATACGGAACGCCTCGTTGGTGTTGTTGTTGTTGCGTGCGCACGAGAGGGGGCGGAGCCAGTGGAGCGGGGCGGGGCCAGCGGGACTGGGGGTTAGGGGGGGGGGGTAAAAGTGCCACAAGTCCTGCATTTCAAAAGAATGCCCCAAACAACTACCAAAATGAAAAAAAACCCAAAACTTTGTTCTCATTTCAAAACTAAAAGCAAGCTTCATGTGCGCTGACATGCTTAGACATGAAGAAGCTCCGCCCAAAAAAGGAAATCAATGTCACATTTTACATGTATGTACAAGTCGCACAGCTGGAACAGGCACTGCATTGCTCGTCTTGATTTGGCGGTAAAAATAAAATGCTGGTTGATGAGAGAGCGCAAAGAGAGAAAGATAGAGAGAGAAAGAATTCCTGCAGGTACAAGCCCTTGCCGTGGCTTGAAAGTTGGATGAGGGCGATTGCACGTGTTTTGCATAAAAAAAAAAGTTACGGCGGGCAACGTGTTAATACTTGAGAGGTTGCCACTGAACACTGATCAACATTCAGACCCTGCCCGGCAACTCCAAAGAACTGGAAAGGACGCTACCTTGCGGTCATGCTTTCACTCTCGCAAAAAAAGTGCATCACGGGAAAGAGGAGGGGCAGGCGGCGGCGGGCCGGCGAGTCGAAAAAAGGAACATTGTCAAGAGCCAATGGGGAAATCGCACCGATTCCGTAAAAACAAAACATCGACAACTATTTGATAGTAGGACGTTTGATTTACTTTTTACCCTGCTTTTCGTACAATCTTGTGTGAGTGTGTGTGTGTGGGGGGGGGGGGGGGGGGGGAGGGGGTAACGTCGCCGCCCGGCTGCTACAAAGAACACACCCACGCCGCCGTCTGGTCGGATAAGAAATCGCACCCTTTTTCCCCCCATGATAAAAGAAACACATCACACCCACAGGAATGAACAATTCTTACACTGAAAGATCGACCAGCATTAAGCAAGTTGAAAAAAAATCGTCATTCAAGAAAAACTTCATTGTTGTTTGATACAGTGAACCCCAGCTCATATTCACAGTTTAGAACTGTTGCCATGAAATCGAGGAGCTTCGCTTCGACAAAGATAGGGCTTTGCCGCCATCTTGTGGCATTTTAGTACCAAGGAACTATGTTCGTATAAGTTGAGGAGTTTCATTTGGACCAAAAGAGTGCTTTGCCACTATCTTGGTGCCAAGGAACTAAGTTGAAGTTGCTTTATCGCCACCACGTGGCATTTATTTCATGTTTTTTTTTTTTTTATTGGGGGGGGGGGGTCAGTAACTCGGCAAGAGTCAGGGGCTCATCGTCCATACCAGGGGTGTCAAACAAATTTTTTTCGCGGGCCGCATTGTAGTCATAGTTCCTTTCGGAGGGCCATTATGACTGTCAACACAAATAAATGTATGAGCACCTCATATTATATACAGTATAAGCTCCAAAACAAACTGACAAATAACTCGTTTTCAAATCAGACGAGTAAAAACTGGGCAAATATTAAAAAAAAGATCTTTTTAAAAGTGCAGACAATTTGCAATTCTAGTAATGACACACGAATATTATGCACAATTTGTCTTCGCGGGCCACACAAAATGATGTTGCGGGCCGTATCTGGCCCCCGGGTCTTGAGTTTGACACCTGTGGTCTATACGATCAGAACCCCCTTACGTTAAACTGTTAAACTTGTCCTCCAGACACTAAGACATCAATACTTGACATTGGATTCATCCAGGGAGTTCTAACTCCAAATCAGGCTGGGAAATACTTTTTTTTTTCTTTTCAAAAAATGGAATTGACACATTTTTTACGCCCTGATTGGAAGATTTACAAATAAGGGCGTTAAACTGTCAGGAAGGATTACAGTGTACAAACTTTTTTTGTCTTAGGAAGACCATCATCTTCACACGCACACACAAACGACCGTCACTGGGGGAAAAAAAAAGTCGGGGAGATGCAGCTCGACTTGAGGATTTGTCGTCCTGCTTTCGCAGTTGGGAGGGGGAGGAGTGCAAAAAGGTGTCAACGGGCGTTGCGCTGATTGACTTCGACGATGGGCCCCGTAAGGCCCGAGAGATTTGGCTGGGAAACACGGAGGAGGGATTGCCCAGATGCTATTTAAGTGCCAAATGTTTCTTTGACGGGAGGGGGAGGATGGCCAAATGTCAGTGAGCAGTGTTTCCCAAATTTGTTCGAGCCAAGGCACATATTTCACACTGGAGAAAGAAAAAAAATAATCATTCACACCACCGACAGAAATGTCCTAAAACTGACGACCTACATTTTTTTCATTTGTTTCCAAACATGAATGAAAGCACCAAATGAAGGCAAAACGTCCGCATCAATTACCGGAACTTAGTTTTTTCTCCCCCAGATTTTCATCTGAACGCGATAAAGCGGACAAACTGTCACAAGTGTGATTAATCGTCATTTCTCGGAAGTGGAATTGCTTTCCCGGCGCAGGTCGTGGACGGACGACGTACGTCTGTACAGTCGACAGACACCGATCGAGACGGGCCCTCGCCAGGATTGGTCGCTGTGAGTGATTGTTGCGCAGGTGGCATGGCCGCGGCTCGCCACCGCCGCCGTTAAGGCATCTACTCGGGAATTGCATCCAAATGACGTGTGTGTGTGTGTGATGTCTAAGTGTGATTGTCCTGGCCTCAAGTCGAGTTGTCTCTCCGGAAGCAAAAACAAAAATGACGAGTGACCGACTTTGCAGCTGAAGGAACAGCATCGGACGTGCGTGACGTGAAGGAAGGGAAATCAAAACGCAACGTTCTGAAGCGAAGCTAGAAGAGAAGACCTTGTCGTACACTGCATAGACAGCAGCCCCCCCACCCAAAAAAAAAAAAGAATGGCCAAACGACCCACAACAACAACAACATCAACAAGTAGATCAAGAAAATAAATGCATTACAATAGCGTCTATCTCCAAACTAGCCTCTAATATTTGACGTCGTCTATAAGCACTACCTACATAGGCAAAACTTGGTATTGCATAATTGTCATCATTCTCAATTCAAGGACAATGAGCGCCGAAAGGGGAGAGAAAGATGATAGGTTATTAGAAAAGCCATTGGGGGAATACTGGAGGGATGAAAAAAAAATAACAACAACAACCCAAAGCGATTACAAACGTGACTATACACAGCCGGGTTATTCGGTGCAACTGTGACACGGGAAAAAAAAAAAAAACGTACATGAAGTTCAGAGTACAAAAACGTTCAAATGTCAACTCTGTGTGTTCCTACCATGATGAAAGAGCAAAATGTGTGTGTGTGTGTGTGTGTGTGTGTATGGGGAGATATGCGAAAAGGCACGTCATGTGGACGTCACGTATCGTCGTGCAAATGAAGTGAAGACTGCGGAGGCTGATGGCCGTCAGCGCCACTTTTTTCTTTTTTTTGCCACCGCCTGACTGATTGACAATTTCTCCGGACTTTTCCGTCAATGTACGGGTTTCTTCCTCTTGTAAACATTCGCTTTCAAAGCCAACGGCCAAAAATGTGAATTTTTTTTTTTTTTTGTAAACACAGTATATGTGTTCATTTCATTCTCTAAGGGCTCGTCTCCCCTTTTCCAAGATATAAATAAGAAAAGGCTAAACAATGTGTCCCTGTACAATTGGGGAAGGGCACGGAATTAAAAAAAAAAAAAAAAAAAAAAAAAAAAAAAACAAGTGCTGGTGTTGCTGCTGGGATTGCATGGGACTGAACTCAAATTGTGAAACAAAAAAAAAAGCAACATTTTGCTCCTACAACCGTCGCATGTTTCTCCCCCTTTCCTTTAGAGTCTGAGGGCGGACAGACTGATAACTTCCCTTCAAAAAAAAAAATTCAATTGCACTTGCCTCCATGGAAATTGCTCTTCCTTTTTGAAAGGGCTCAAACATCTTTTTTTTTTTTTTTTTTTTTTTTTTTTAGCGAGGGCTCCAATCTCAAGTAGTTAACGCTCGTCACGGTTGGAAGAAAAAGAACAAATGGACACTTTGCTTCTCTCCCGGCTCCACCACGAAGCACTCTGAAAGTTTTGTTTGTCATCAGAAGCACACGTTTTGAGTGTCATGCAGTAGAACATTAAGGCATCTGTACATCACAGTATTTGAATGCATCGCAAAGTTCTGCAAACAACAACTGGCTGGTGCGTGTATACTGTATGTGTGTGTGTGTGTGTGTGTGTGTATGTGGGTGATGTGAGTGTAGGAGGGGAGAGGGGGGGGCACCTGAAGCTTCTTTCCTTCCTTCAGCATCCATCACGGCCCAGGCAAAAGCGGGCGAGGGGGTCGTTTGGGAAGAGTGTTAAGATTGTACAGCTGCTGCTGCATTTGCTGGTTTCAGCCCCCCCCCCCGCAAAAAAAAAGAAAAAAAAGCCCAAAGCCAAAAGCACACCTCCTCCGAAGCAGCGCTCCAGCCTCAGTTCCCGGTCTCGGCGGGGACCAGCGGCTCACCAATGATGCTTATGCTGTAGTTCTGGTGGACATTTGTTGGCAGAATCGGCGTCCCGTTCGGCACTTGGAATGGAACTAAGCTCGCCCAGGTACCAGGACTGTCGGACGAGAAAGAATAATGAGTATTATTGTTTTCAAAAAGTCGGCCACTCAGTCGGCAGATACCCAAATGGGTGAAGAAGAAAGCAAAAGTTTACGAAATAACAACGCGTGTTCTCAAAATGCTTTTCCAAAAATATGGAAACGTACCACCAAGATTTTTAGGCCTCGGATGCAAGTCCAAGATGTTGTGCGAGAGCTCGTGGCCCTTCTGGGAAGCACCAGGGCTTCGTGTGTGTGTGTGTGTTGGCGGAGGTCCCTCCACAAAGCCGCCGCCCCATCCCTATTCATATCACGCTAACGGCAAAACAACACTGGGATTGTTGCAACGGTGCTAACTGAAAACGCGAGCGGGAACAAGTGGCGCGTTGTTCCCGAGGGCTCCCGCGTTACGTACATGTCAGATAATTAGCCCCCGCCCTCCCCTCACAGTGGGCTCTCATCTCAGCTCTTCTGTATGAGCTGGATCACCTCTGCCTCAACCAATTTGGATTTTTAGGTGTGTGTGCATTGAATCTGTTTAGTCCCAAAAACAAATGCGACTTGTAAGGTGAACAGGAGGCGTCCGGCAGGTACGGCTCGATATTTTGCGAACCAAGTAATTTCATCTGCATCATCTTCAAACGGAGGAGATTTGAACTCGGAACCGCATTGCAGACGCACTAACCCCCCCCCCCAAAAAAAAAAATCTTCAGAGTGTTCCACGTGTGGGTCTGGAAATGAAGAAGAAGGGCTTTGAGGAAGCGGCGGGCGTCACGGAAGACGTTGCCTTCAAAACGACCCCCGGCTCGAAAAATGGGGCTCATCCTCTTCTACACTTGTGTTCCTGACATTCTCTTTGCCTTCTCCCCTCCCTGCCTGTCCTTCTGCCAAAAATCATCGGGCAGGAAACGGGGGCAGCGGCGGCGTTGCGAGGGGGGGGCTGAAGTTTTTCCTACCTTGCTCAACAAAGAAGGCACAGAAAGGCCAAGAGCGACCCCGCCTCGCCGCTGTTCTTTAGGCCTCTCTACATCTTCCATCTCAGGTCACCAAACATGGTGGGGACCATCTCAAATTTGCTTGTTTGGGGACTCGAAGGGGAACCCACAGCATCCGAAGCGTCTTATTTGTCGCCGAAATGTTCTTCTCAATGTTGCAACCGATGTGCACAGTTCTCGAGAAATGGCGCAAAAGGTCACTCGTCTTGAAAAGAAATGAGCAATTTCGCACGGAAACATCTTCGCACGCGTTGAGCAGAAATGAAACCGGCAGAATTATCATTCAGCATGTTCGCCATGTCGATTATAGATGGATGGATGGATGGATGGAAGGATGGGGGAGAGAGAGAGCGAGAGAGCTAGAAAGAGATAGATAGAGCTAGCTAGCGAGCTAGCGTGATAGATAGGTAGGTAGGTAGGTAGGTAGGTAGGTAGGTAGGTAGGTAGGTAGGTAGGTAGGTAGGTAGGTAGGTAGGTAGGTAGGTAGGTAGGTAGGTAGGTAGGTAGGTAGGTAGGTAGGTAGGTAGGTAGGTAGGTAGGTAGGTAGGTAGGTAGGTAGATAGGTAGATAGATAGATAGATAGATAGATAGATAGATAGACAGATAGATAGATAGATAGATAGATAGATAGATACTTTATTGATCCCCGTGGGAAAACTCAAATTCATTATTTGACATGCTTTGGAATATTTGTTGCATTCGTTTCGCACTTTGGCATCAAATGAACAAATGACACAAACTGCTGATTTAAATAATAGAAAACGCTCGGACAAAACATGACACGTTGTTTTTTGATAGTCTGATGAATTACGCAATTTAAAAATGAGACTAAATTATTATCAAAACATCTTGATTTGATTTTTGAAATGGAATTTGACAAATCGAACCCTCAGCGAGACCGTGGTGCGTCTTTTTTTTTCTTTCTTTCCCTAATCACATTTGCAATTTCCCACTTATTTGCTCTCAAACATCATTGAAGCGTCTGCATAACGGCAATTGTGTCCGATGAACAATAAAAAGATATTTTTGGAATTCTTCTTCCACCTATTTGAGGTGTTGGCATGAAAGAAGGAGGCCGCTTAAGGTGGCGTGTGAGGACATTTTGTTCCCCCCCCCCAGCCTATTTAGGGGGCCCGCCAAAGGGGGTTCTGCATGTGTGCACGTGTGTTTGCAAAGACCTTCAGCTGGCGCTAAATTAACAAGATCTCTCTCTCACACACACACACACATGGAAGCTCACACACAGTTCCAGGGAAAAGTGGAAACGGGAGACGCAAGTCCTGAGCTCATGCATGCTCAGCGGCATAACGGTGCAGGGGGGAGGGGGGTGGGGGAGGAAGGGGATTTAGTTGAAGAAGCATGACTTCAGCATGGAGGCAAAGAAAAACTCCAAATTTGAAACTTTTTGCTTACAAAAAAATATTTTTACCGTTCACAGTAAGACTGCGTTTTTTTTTCCCCCAGTGATGCAAACTGACGCGAAAGAAAACGGCCGGATGTGTGAAAAGCGGCGAAAAGAGTGGAAAAAGGGTTACCTTTGCCAAGCAATCCCCAAAGTGTCGTCGGCGGCACTGGGGCCGTAATGCCTGCCGTTTGGAGTCACGCTCCAGTCACACTTCTTCAGCTGTCAATTGAAATGCGCGCCGTCAGATCACACAAGTAACAGAGGACAGAGAACAAAAAAAAAAAAAAAAAAACAAAGCATGCGGGCAGACGGGAAAACAAACATGAATGGGAAAACATGCAATCACCTGGAAGCCAGAAAAACAAAACATGGAGTTAGTCAACTTGGTCCACCTTTAAGCGGGCTACGCACATTTGAATCATCGGTCGACATGGCACTTTTTTTTTAGCTTTTTTTCCTTTTCACACATTTGCCCCGTCTGATTTTCTTTTTTAAACTCTTGGACTCACCAAAAGAACACAAAGCTGCGAGCCGACCGAATAATGGCGACGGGCAAAAAAACGCAAAAGGCTAGCAACAAACGTTTTCAGTGCCTTGATAATTCCTTCATATTCCAAAAATCGATGACCGATTTTTATTGCTCATCTCTCCTATTGCTTCCAATGTTAAAATTCAGTATGTGCGTAACCTGGTTAGGTTGACATGCATGCTGTGTATGGATTAGACACACATACACACACACACACACACACACTTGCCTCTTAAAAGGCAAGCTCGCATCCATCCACACAAGAAAACATTATGCGGGCGCACGTGCCTGCAATCCAGCTGAGAGGCCGACGTGGAGCTAACCTTGCCCCGCATTCATTTGGCAAAGCGGCGGGATGGAAAAGTGCACCGTCGGCACTCTGCGCTCCCGCCACCCGCCCGCCTCTTAAAAGCCATTTCATCAGATAGCGCTGAATATTCATCGGCGGTCAAGAAAATGCACGGCGAGCATTCGGGGGTTTGTCTCGGACGGGACAAACAACGGCAAAAGTGCCCGGCGGATTCTCCTCGAGGGGCTAGCCATCTGCCCGCATTGGGGGGGGGGGTAGATTGCGGATTAGGATCCTTCCTTAGATAATGCCAAATGGCATGTGATCAGGGATCTCTCCCAGCGGAAGGCAGGGCAGGGTGGTGGCATTCCCCGGAGGAGTTAAGCAAGGCCAAAGATGCCGAGCAGGTGTGCGGGAGAGCCGAGTGGATGGATGGATGGATGGATGGATGTTTTCCACCCTCCCTCCCTCCCTAGCCATTCTTCCAGCAGCGCCACTAAATGAGCACATCTTTCATTACGTTTTTATCGATTTGTCCTTTTGGCTTCGGATTGCGCAATAGATAACCCGGGAACCCTCGCTTTCAAATCCTGCACCCACATGTGCTGCCTACAAAAGTATCGCACGTGTTTCGAGAAAGGAACACACGTCGACGCTCTGTCAGCAAAATCATCATTTTGACAGGCTTGCGTTTGCAATGACGTTTTTCGGACTCAAATGTCAATTCACTAACAAACGGCGCTTCAAAGCCGTAAATCATTTTTGTTTTAAAAGTGCACAGACGGAATCGATCCAAACGGTCCCACTTTAAGTGCTGTTCTTGAATCATACGGCACTCTGTGTATCAAATTGTCTTTTTGTTGGAGAGATGCACACATATTGAGCGATATATGCACATACACATGAAGAAAGCGTTCAAGTACTTGATGACGCTTGGCATATCTCAGGAGTGGTCTAATACATTTGTGTTAATTGTGGTAACAATAATATTCATAACAAAAACAAAAAAAAAACGTATATATATATAATTATTATTGTTATCATTATGAATATTATTCATAATATATCATATTATACATACTTTATATTATAATATAAAATATATGTTATATATATATATATAATATATTATATAATAATGATAATAATAATAAAAGCACCAAAGCAATTTCAAATGAGGGGAACAAAACAAGTGCAACACACAGAAGCGTGACGACTGGAAGCCCAGACCGCTGGCTTCCAACAACTTTCCGCGCCTCCACAATCGACAGCATTTCATTTCACGACTAGATCCCGAGGCCACTCATTTATTTTAACGACAATGAAAATCTGTATCAAACTAGTATGAAAAAATTCTGGCCTCCCCTGAATCTGTTTTGAAAAGAAAGAACAAGAGGCGAGCATGTAAAGGCCAAATGGGGCTTTAGCAGTATTGCTGAACAAAAAAAAAAAAAAAAAAAAAAAAAAAGGGGGGGGGGGGGATAGAGGAGTGTAGTTAGGAGCAATGGTTATGCGTACAGATGTATTCAATTAGTTGTGGTCGGAAAAGACTTGGCCTCAAACCAGCACTTAAAAAGGTTGGGGAGGGGGAGAACACACACTCTCTAGTCTGTCTTTTTCGAAACTTACACACACACACACACGCACACTCCTGGACACACCTCACTTCTCTTGAGAAACAGCGGGGACAACAAACTTCCCCTGAAATTGATAACTGACCACAGTGCAAGATTTTGCAACGCCCAAAAAAATTCCATCTCGACGTGGAGCTTTTTTCGTTCGATAGCCACAAACGGTCATTTGGAAAGTAGTCACAATTTCAGGCTACAGTTGATTCCGTTTGTACACACAATTTTGGCAAATTGGTAAAAAAGGAACGAAATTGACAAAAAAAAAAGATATGTACGGAAGCATCCACAAGCCTAAGCTATATTTTTCACATTTGGAGTACGCTTTTCTAATTAAGTTCGATATCAGCAAAAAAAACCAGCATCAAGTCACAAAGTAGTTCAAAAATATACTTCAAAAATATCACTGGAATGTTTCGTGGTGCCGCAGCTATTAGGAAATGTTTAGAAGAATTTGGAGAGAGAGGGGAAAAAAAGAATGACTTGAATGTTGGAATACAGCGGAAAAAAGACGGTGAAAATGTTCCGGAGGCGCAGTGCCGTCTTGCCTGATGTGCGGTGTTGGAGGGGGGGGGGGCATCAAAATGGAGGAAGGTGGTTACCTGTTGCTGGTGGAGAAAGGCGGGATCTCGCGGGCTCAGGCCGACGAATCGGTTAGCCGTCGGGGTGCCGGGAGCCGAGTAGCCTGCGTGACAGAGCAGCGCGTCACCGCTGATTGCAAGTGCTCCATAAATTCAGCCTCGCTCATCAGCGTGGCAAGCGTCCAATTGTGACAAGTAGAGCATCGCAAGGTCACATTTTGGGCCCACTTTAATTAGTGGCTAATAAACCTGCAAGCATGACGTAAATCCCCCTTCAATGTTTTATAACAGTAAAGCAGAGAAGAGAGCAATCCATGTCTGCACGGAGGGAGGGGAGGGGAGAAAGGCCGACGGGGCGGGGGCACAGACTCATCCGCCATTTTTACAAGCCAGCGTACTATACAAATGCTTACAAAGCGTTTTGCCTTCCCCAGAGTGGAACTCACCTTCGGTTGACGTAGTGATGGGCTTGGTGTCGGGCATGGACAGCGAGACGGGTCGCACTGCGCCGTGGTGCGGGGAGGGAGCCAGGACCGGCGTGAAGTGGCCCGGGACTTTGCCCACCACCTGGCCGCTGCTGTTAGGCTGCAAGGCAAAAAGTGACAAAAGTGGATATCAGACAGACGGACATTTTTTTCACGATGTAATCGCAAACTTGCTCAGTAGCGCCCCCTGGGGGGAAAATTAGGCGGCCATAACGATCACAAAAAAATGTCAAGTGCCTGTGCCCCAAACTGAAGAGATAATTGACCAGTGTTGTCTGAAACAAGAAAAAAAGGGGGCGGGGCCAAGAAAGGCACAGTTTACTCCTACGACGGAATTTTCCCAAAGCAAGGGGGGTGCGTGAGGGCCCAGTCGTCGCTGCTTTATTTTCATGATTTTTTTTTTTTTTACTTCTTACATTGCGTGAAAGGAGGGATGCTTTTGCTGCTAATCTCAATAAAGGACAGATTGGAGTGGTCACTATTATGACTGTGACTCTGGAGGGCGACGCTCAGTCAATGAGGATGGATTTCCTACATGATTTTACACAATGATTTTAATAGTGCTCATAAATGGAATTCACCGGGATCCGGGGCGTGAAAAGACGGGCCTGGCCGGCGCTCACAATGGCGTGAATGCGCCGGCACGGAGCCACTATGTAGAAAGAAAGAAAAGCAGCAAGAAAGGAAGGGGGCCGCTCTTTTAGACGGCTGGAGACTGTCTGGGCCCTTCATTTCGGGACCGCCCCGAGTTCAAAACTCAAACAGGCCTTTCTGGAAAAGAATTGTGTTCCCTTCAATGTGAATAGAATGTTTAATTAGAGTGTAATATAATCTGCGTTAAAGCAAGCATAAAAACATTCTGGCACCGCTCCATGGGCTTATAAGCGCTGTGTTATTTGTCCCCCCCACCCCCCGCTCCTTGCTCGCCCCCCGACCGGCAGCGGGCCAGTTAA
This sequence comes from Syngnathus floridae, assembly GCF_059516105.1. NCBI lineage: Eukaryota > Metazoa > Chordata > Actinopteri > Syngnathiformes > Syngnathidae > Syngnathus > Syngnathus floridae. The sequence continues at coordinate 1,833,736 of NC_142413.1, read as the reverse complement.
TTCCGCACAAGAGCCGGGCCTCGGCAACGGCAAACATTTACAACCTTTATCATTCCCCGTGGTTTTTGCTCTGGAGTCACAGACGCCCCTAAAAAAAAAAAAAAAAAAAAAGAGCCCCTTAAAGGCGCCGCCTCCACGGCACTCTTGAGATGGAGCCATTGTTTACGATGCAAAGCTCACATCGATGTCACACGGGACGCTTGCGCTTCAGATACAACACTCTGGCCACCGTTTGTTTCCTTCAACCTTCTTGTAAACCTTTGACGCATTTTGGAAATTAGCGGAAACTGGGCCCAAAGGTGATAGCGGTTCTGTGGACCCTCGTTTGTCACGTGTCAGAGGGGCCAGCCCACAGATCATAAAAAGACAAGTAGAATTTTTGGCCATTAAATTAGATTGAAAATGTTTTTTTTTTTTAATTTTTAAATAGCACGTTAAACTGCCCCGAAAAAATGAAATGTTGAAATACTGAATGTTATTGTACTGTGTCTCAACAAAATGAGAAGACCCCTTCGAAACTGGGTCAAACTGTCACCCACCTGGCTGCTCTGTGGGCTGGACGGGTCGTACGACGGCACGTAGCTCTTGAGCGGTTCGGCCGGGTTGAGGTGGGGCGGGTAGCGGATGGTGGTGTGCGGGAAGTAGGACGACGGCGCGGGCGGCAGGATGGCCGAGGCGGAGAACTGCAGCGGCGAGTGCGGCGGGGGGCTCCTCGTGGAAATAACTGCCGGGGGAGGGGCGGAGGGCTTCAGTGATCCACCCGCAGACGACGACGACGAGGGAACTCACCACTGTGTCCCACGCCCGTCAGGCCCGGGTGGTGAGGCTGAGGAAAAGTGCTGATTCGCGGCGAGGAGTCTTGCGGGGAGGTGGGGCTAAACATGGCCTTCTCCGGCTTCTTCATGGTGGGGGACGACATGTCTGCTGGATATCAGAATACACACGTTGAATTCACGTCATCGACCTCAAAGCAAACAGTTGTCGTTCGCAACATGTGTGGAAAGACTAAAAAAAAAAATTCTTTGCCTGCCAAGAATGGATCGAAACACGTCTCCGCTGTCATAAGAATGGGATTTGCGTGGATTAGCGTCCTCGGAGGGGCAGGTGGAAAAGTTGACTTTGTTGAAATTGTTCACAAACAAAAAAAATAACAAAAAGGTAGTGCGGAGAAATGGAACCCGAGTGAAAATTCTCCTCTGATGACGTCAGATTAGATCGGAGCCATCCAGGGCGTGA